>NW_022284070.1:0-4821 GCF_004355925.1 Anarrhichthys ocellatus
CACACACACACACACACATACACGCACACGCACACACAAAGAGGCTTGCCTCTGCGCTGCCTAGTTTCTATCTCATTTCATTGTGGGTAAAACATTATTTATAGCTGCAGAGCAAATATTCCAAACACAGATTAAGCAGACAGAGGGGGGTGGGGATGTGTGGGTTCAGATGATATACAGCCTGATATTACAATTATACTAATATCAAATGTTTCATAAAATGTATAGCTATGAAGATACGCTCAGTTTCTTACATTTTGATTATACCTTCCAAATAGCACGGTAAACGCTGGCCACATTATAACTGAATCAGAGTTAATTAGCTTTGTTACAGTAAAGTCATGGTGAAGTCAGTGTAGTGGGATTATTGGATTTGTAATTGACTGTTCGCTGAACCCCTCCCCCGAACAGTGATCGTCCTATCACGGCTCAGCAAACGTAACTGGCCACGGCAGGCTTGTCAGTTAGATGAGTGCGCATGGGGATGTAGTAAGAGCGACACTTGGCGTGTAGAGAATTTAAAAAACAAAACAAAGCACGTTCACTGGTACATCCACGTTTATGACTTCTCCACTGTGTGGATGCTGGTGGGAGCTATCAGAGCTCAAGGTAACATTAGCACCGCTGTCCTGCTCTTTATTGGAACTTGGGAAGTTGTCACTCCAGCAACCCCGGTCAGTGTTACCCGACATAGTGCAGCATTGTGTGCCAAATAGATCAGTTAGTCCTCATCCTAAAAACCTTTTCTCTTTTAACGCTAAAAGTGAAACACTGTTTGAAATTACGAGCAGGTAGGTAAGCCAAGCAGGCATACAGGGGTATGTGTGAATGAACAGCCCGTTCATCCTCAGGGTGTCAAATACCAACGCATAAGGCAACCTTTAGTGTCTGTATGAGACACACCGGGCTTTCAAGTCAATACAATGTAAACCCATCCATGTCATTATTAGACACTCAGAGAAAATGCTCCGGAGGTGTGAATAAGTACTCTAACGAACGAATAAAACCACACACAGTGGGCGGGTTGGATGGGTCAAACTAACTTAGGACTTTTAACCAGAGGACCAGGAATCAAGAATGTCCCAAAGTGTTGCTCTGTTATTTTGAAGTTACGTTATGTTTGTGAAGTGTTTCCGCACTTATGTTACGTTGTTTACATTTTATTTAGTTTACATACTTATACTTACATTGTTTACATACTGTTTGCACAACAAACAGCACGTTGTAGTCTCTTTATGCTTCACAAGATAAAACTTGCAGTAGTATGCGTCCACCAACCAGCCAAGGTGCAGTTTACTTTCCAAGATGTCACTTCATTATTCAATCCTATTGGATATTTGTCTGAAATTGGCATGATTACTATATTAGTTCTTGACTTTTGGCTATCATGTTCGCGAGAATGTTACAGAGGTGAGGTCACGGTGACACTGACTTCTGACCTTTGACCACAAAATCGAATTAGTTTGTCCTTTGAGTCCAGGTGGACATCTGTGCTTGCCTGATATCAGACAGAATAGTCAACTCGTAACGCACTGTTTCAATCTTTAGTCTGACATTGCCTCCGCTAATCAATGTCACTTTTACACAGCCGTCCAATCACAGTAGATGAGGAACGGTACAAATAATCTAAAACAAAGACAAGATCAAATTTGTTTAATTATGAGGATGTTATGGTCTTATTGTGTATGTTGCGTTATTGTTTTAATTAGATATACGGTGGACTTGTTGATGTCCTCATGTCTAGAGCATTGGGCCAAACTAATGTCCCTGTGTGGGATAATGAAGTTGTTTAAAATCTGCACAGAACGATGGAACTCACAGAGACGTTCCCTCGCACACAAAATCTCATAAACAATATTAGCCGACTATTCAAGACCGCTGATACAGGATTCTTTAAAAGGAATCAACTGGAAGTTGACGATTAGGGTTTTCAGTGAAATGTTTCACAACATTTGAATGGTTTGTCCTGAAATTAGTGCACACTTTCATTTCCCCTGAAGCATGAATGGTAACACCTTTGGAATACCTTAGCTTTCAATCCAGTGCCATCAAACATGTGACATTCCCATCCTCAGCTGTACTTTGTGATTACTGCTCATATTGATAATATATGATAATCCTGTTTCTGTTGCTACCCAAGAACAAAGGTAATGTCATCAAGCGCTGTATGGAGTGAACCAGCTTTACAAAGTAAATGTAGGAGCTAGATCTCTTGCATGTTATTTTACAGCTTGATTACATCGTACTCAAGCTTACTTCGTAAGGACTTACTATTTGTGTGTTTTACATGACTTAATGTCCTTGGAGGAGTCTGACCAGATAGGCTTCCTGTTGTTGTTCATCTAGGCTATTTGTTACCAGGCAGACTGATGGCTATATTAATACAAAGTGACGCTCAATTGGCTGAAGTAATGTTGCATAGACAGCAACATTGGTCAACCCCTTCCAGCCCCTGGGGGTGACAGTCTGTCTCCCTACTCATCCTAAACCAAACAGGACTACATCACGTCCTTATCGGTCTGTCCGTTGAAACATTCTACTGACCTGTCTGTAATGATCTAAGTCTGTCAAAAATACATGCAGAAATGAGATAAAGGTACAGTGAAGTGATCCCTGAATATCACTCTGACCTCATGTGGCCCATCAGGTACCATCTTCAGGCACATCCATTACAAACATACACACAGACTTGGGCGTAAGAAAGTTGTTTGCGAATGCCAGTTTTAGAAATTAAGTCAGCTTCGTTAAGTAATACCAAGGTACCATTCTTGGTTTCCATCAGCAAATTGTATCTCTGTGTTGTCTTCACAGCATTCCTATTCTGTCATTATAGTCGCACGCACAACATAAAACCAAAAGCTGCATTCGGTCTTAGGAGAGCTAGAGAATGTTTTAAATTACACTGTGATCCAAAATGTTCTACCGGACCAGAAGAGGATCCTTGACTTTGAAACCTCATATTTATACATGGAAACAGAAGTCTGGCCTCAAAGTGGCATGCTCCCTCTTGCCTCCCACGAGTTGCAGGCTTTAGACGATGGTCAGACCAACTTAAGCAATGTGTGAAAAAACGAGATGTTTATTTGAACAATACAGCAGGTATGCGCAGCGCATAGGGCCTTAGCCTTGCTAAAAAGTTGAATTTATTTTTAAAATATATTTAATTTACCATAGTTCCAATACAGATCGTCAAACTAATTCAAATCAATAATTAAGATTAGAGTATCATATAAACACGATGCAATACAAGTATGGAAAAGATATTTTTATTTTTTTAAATACACATCACAAAATACAGATACCACAGTACACCACAGTACAATACATATATACCATACATCCTAGTAATGTATAATTAGCTAAAAATGGGCACAGCTCTGGTTTGCTTTCAGCCATCACTTAACCTTTGTTGTAAAAGATGATGTATCTGGAATTAAAGTCATTTCAGTTGTGTTCCAGAGTTGACAGCCCTTTATGGAGAAAGGTGATAGTCCAAATTTAGATCTACGATGTGGAGTCGCCATTCAGGATTATCCTAGTTCCTGTCTTGTCTTTGGGTATACGGTATAAGGAAAGAGGTTCTTGGGCTAGAAAACATTTGAAAACTAATTTGAGAAAACTCTCAAAAGCTCTCAAAGCTAAGTAGATTGTGTCTTTTTAGTATGTGACAGTGATACCACCGAACATGCTTATTGTCTATTATTTCCTGAGCCTGATTGTATAAGGAGGAGGGTGATGCTTGAGCCCATACTGTCATATAGAAAATGAAAAAGAAATCATAAATCAGTGCATAGATAACTTGGCTGCCTCAATGGGTATATAGTGCTAATGACAATGATTAATTTGGATGATTGTGGACAGTTAGGGCTGGTCACTATTTCTTTTAATTTCTTGAGGTGTTTATCAAATTTGAGCGGTGGATCTAAGATTATTCCTGAGAATTTGAAATCCTTGACCTCCTCTATTTCTTCATCCTGCAGTTGGATTTTAGGACTTTCAAGTGAGTAAAGTTAATGTTAGCATGGTGGCCTTAACATTTAGCTCTAAGCGCAGCTGTGCCTACAGCTTCACAGAACCACCAGCTGCAGACTCTTTTTCGTTTGCGTGGCTTCAGGCAGACGGTAAATGGCAGACGGACAACACCTTTTGGACAGAACGGGAAAAACAAACGGAATTGCAAAACTGCATCTCACAACGATATGTTGCTATCGTGCCATATACTGTACATTGTGTCTATTTTTTACTTAGTTATTACATTACAGTCATTTAGCAGATGCTGAACCGCAGACTTACAATTCAGATTCTATCACACGGGAGCAATTTTTGGGGTTTAAGTGTCTTGCTCAAAGACACATCGACATGCAACTAGCAGAGCCGGAGCCAGGGATCGAACCACAGATCCTCTGATTGAAGAACAGACCTGCTCTCCACTTAGCCTTAGACTGTTTGTAGTCTGTTTGTAGACTGTTTGTCATCTGTTTGTAGACTGTTTGTAGACTGTTTGGAGACTGTTTGTAGACTGTTTGACGTCTGTTTGCAGACTGTAGACTGTGTGTTGTCTGTTTGTAGACTGTTTGCAGACTGTTTTTAGTCTGTTTGTAGACTGTCGTCTGTTTGTAGACTGTTTGTAGACTGTTTGCAGTCTGTTTGTAGACTGTTTGTCTTCTGTTTGTAGACTGTTTGTCGTCTGTTTGTAGACTGTTTGTAGACAGTAGACTGTAGACTGTTTGGGGGCGACCATGGCTCATCGGGTAGACAGGGTCGTCCGGTGTCCGCAAGGTTGGCGGTTCAATCCTTGGTTACTACGTGTTCTGTGCTGCA
>NW_022284071.1:0-2676 GCF_004355925.1 Anarrhichthys ocellatus
TATATGTATATGTATATACACATGTATATATATATGTATATGTATATGTATATATATACGTATATGTATATGTATATATATACGTATATGTATATGTATATATATATGTATATATATATATACACATGTATATATATATGTATATGTATATGTATATATATATGTATATGTATATGTATATATATATGTATATGTATATGTATATATATATACATATATGTATATGTATATATATATGTATATGTATATGTATATATATATGTATATGTATATATATATGTATATGTATATGTGTATATGTGTATATGTATATATATGTGTATATATATATGTGTGAGTGAGTGAGTGAGTGAGACTCTGTCTTTCTTTCTTTGACATGTTTGTTTGTTTGTAGTTGTTGAAGGTTTGGCTTTGCTGGACTTGGGAGTCTCACCGTATTCTGGAGATGTTTTCCATGAGGTGAGACACACGCATACACACACACACACACACACACACACACACACAAATATTGATCACATTCAGTCCAGAAGAGAGCAGTTAATAAAAGTTCATCATAATCAATAATAATAATAATTTCATGGTTAATAAGTTTTAATAAATTGTTAAAAGGTTTAGCTAGGGTTAGCTCGGGTTAGGTTTAGCTCGGGTTAGCTCGGGTTAGGTTTAGCTCGGGTTAGCTCGGGTTAGCTCGGGTTAGCTAGGTTTAGCTCGGGTTAGCTAGGTTTAGCTCGGGTTAGCTCGGCTATAGTCAGATAAAATACAAAAGCCAAGAGTCACAAAGATGTATATTTACAGTAAAAATGTTTTGTATTTAAAATTAAACGAGCTGAATGGCAAAATATTATAAAATGTGTTTCTTTTAGAAAGAAATAAGATAAAGATGCAAATACAAGTTTATCTGTTTAGGAAACTAAAGAGGATTTAAGTATCAGATGTTTACGTTACATTTGCACAAACAAGCTAAAAGATAAAAGACGAACATATGAAGCTATTGAACAACCATTGAAAGCAGGAAGTCTCTGTGTCGCCTTTAAGTCAGGGGAAGAAGTTCGCACACAGATAAATGTGTGTTATTATAATAACTTTTTGTTATTCTTGTCCTCCTCAGACTCCTCTCATCATCTACCTCTTTCACTTCCTGGTGGACTACGCAGAGATAACGTTCATGGTGAGGAGGAAGAAGCCGTTTATATATACCAGACATCTCTCCTCTGAGCCCATCAATCACCTTTAATCAGACTGAGCAGCTGAATGTTCAGGAGCTCAGCGTCTCTCTGCCTCCAGGAGTAAACATGAAGTATTTATTAATGTACTGTGTGTACTGTGTGTAATCTTGTAGCTGGCGGATGTGATCACTGCTGTGTGTCTCTACATGGCTGTGAAGGACTACAACAAACAAGTGGTAAGAACACAGAAAATACATTAAAAACATCAATGAATGGGATATTAAAGGGACATTCCGTCATTGTTCACGTGATACGACTCGTTGAAGTAAAACCAAAAACTCATAAAGTTAAATAATGTTCATGTTTCAGTTCAGGAAACAGAAATACGCTCTGGAGGCCGACCGCTACCCGCTGGATTGTCTGGAGCTCATCAGGAGCCCCAAAGAGATGTACTACATCCCTCTGAAGGTGGCCATGTTGTGAGTACACAGGAGTACACACACTATGTATACATTACATACTACATCCCTCTGAAGGTGGCCATGTTGTGAGTACACAAGAGTGTATATGTGTACATATATATATATAAAAAATTAGTATTGATGTAGTTTCTTCTTCTCTCTCAGCTACCTGTTGAACCCGTTCACCATCCTCTCCTGCGTCGCCAAGTCCACCTGCGGTCTGAACAACGCTGTCATCTCGCTCTTCATCCTCTTCACCATCAAAGGTAACGTGTACCATGTTCATGACGACGCAGCTTTAGTTCATTTAACCACCAAATTAACTTTATTAAAAGAAAAGTACTGAACAGAAAACACAGTCGTTAATCTTCACATTCAAAGTACACAAAGTGATACACACACACAGTTCTGCAGAGTGCATTACAGGTAAATACAAAGATAATACTTAATGTATTAAGAAAGAAGGAAATACGACAATATTTAACGGCAAAATATACGTTTGGATCCAGACCCAGGGTTCGTACGGTCATGGAAAACCTGGAAAAGTCATGGAATTTTAAAATCGTTATTTCCAGGCCTGGAAAAGTGCTTGAAAAAAATAAAATCCCAAAAGTTTTGGAAAAGTCATGGAAATGTGTTATATTCA
Organism: Anarrhichthys ocellatus; assembly: GCF_004355925.1. NCBI lineage: Eukaryota > Metazoa > Chordata > Actinopteri > Perciformes > Anarhichadidae > Anarrhichthys > Anarrhichthys ocellatus. The sequence goes on from NW_022284071.1 coordinate 2,277, forward strand.
TATTTTCATGTCGTTCATTTACGCTGAGTTGCCAGCCAGCGTTTCTCAGATTGGAGTGAGATGAGGAGAAAATGTGATGTCGTGATCTTCACAATAGAACATCTTTGACGCGGAACTTTGTAGACTGTTAACGTTCGTAATGCGGTCACTCATTAACGTTAAACCGGAACACCGGCGCATCTGGTTGCAGGTTGTTTGTTTTAACTCAAAGTAGAATGAGGATGATTTCGTGGTCAGAATAACTTTCATCACCACGAAACATGAGGCCCAGATACTGATGAGATGATGAGGTCAAAGAGCTTCAGGGAGAGGAGGCTGGTTGTAGCGCAGCTTGACGCAGGGCTGAGATGTGAGTGGAGCTGGGCCTGGATAAAGGTGGAGCTGGGCCTGGATAAAGGTG
>NW_022284071.1:2686-4765 GCF_004355925.1 Anarrhichthys ocellatus
GTGGAGCTGGGCCTGGATAAAGGTGGAGCTGGGCCTGGATAAAGGTGGAGCTGGGCCTGGATAAAGGTGGAGGTCTAAACAGACGTGAGAACAGCTTCCTGCTGTCAGTGTTTTAAATACATTGATAAGGCAGGCTATGCTACATGCAGCCTCTGCTCCATGAGATGAACTACAGCAACAAGGGCTCACATGTCCTCTCATCACACTGTTCACTGTGATGACCACAGCCAGTGGACCAACAGTCCCAACAGTCCCACACTGCTCTCAAGAACCCTGAAGTAATGAGAGGGTTAAGGAGCCTGTACCTTCATTTCAGCAGGTTGCTAATGCAGAGGTGTGTATAGATCACAGATATTTTACTCTTGATAAGTTACCTTAGCCAGAGTAGATTATCATTTTAATAATTGAACTGGATTGAATGCATATTAATTGCAAATAGAAGATAGGCCACAATTCTAACAGCTGTACAGTAACAGTGGAAGTTAATATGAAGCCGTACAGTAACAGGGTTCAATGAAACGTGCTCTACAAAAGGGAAAGCAACATGTGCACTAGCTGGATGCTACTACCTACTAAAGCTCTTATTGATGTGTCAGTGGTATGAATGCCTGTCAACCAGAGTATATTTATAAATGTTTATTCTTTTAATCAAACTATTGTCTCTCATTCGTTTGTCATTTAAGGTAGACTGTATGCTTTGGAATTCTCATTGTTAGTTTAAATACATTTTCTCACTTTTTCATGTATACACCGAGATTTCACAAAATGTTTGGTCATGGAAATTTGGTTTAAAGTCATGGAAAAGTCATGGAAATCCATTGGTCAAATGTGTAAGAGCCCTGCAGACCTGACTTTTCTACCTGAGAGGAAAGATTTAAGGATCATTTATGGTCCTTATGAAACCCAGTGAAGTGTGCTGGTGTAACAGACCTGGGATGAGCATTGAAGGAGACGACTCAGAGGATGCTCTTCCAGCATTTAAATGCTGCAGACAACAGTTCAACACACACATCAGTTGATGTCTGGTCTCTCTCTGCACTTCTGCTCCTAAACATGGAAAACAACAGAATTTACACCGGGAGCGACCGTCGAACTCTGCGTCGCTACGTCTTTCTCCATGACAGCGCTCCGTCTGCCTGACGTGAAAGCAAATGGCGCCTCTGTATTGTTTTTAACAGCAGACACTGTATGTATGTTTCCAAGACAAATTTCCTTCGGGACAATAAAGTCTGTCTTATCTTATCTAAAAGGCTAAATTAAAACGGCCACAAAACTTATATTTTAACAGTCAAAGTGACACGTAACAGCTGGATAACGTGGTCGTTTTAATAGTTATTAAAGTGTGGAGCCTAAACACTTCCATTTTAGGAGAATACGACAAAATAGTACAACAGCATTTCTCCACAGGACTTCCCCTCACAATGTAAAACACCATTGTGAGGGGAAGTCGGGCTACGGAAGCTCAGGAGGTACAGAAAGGGTGAGACGTATTTCCGCAAATAAAATAACGTGAAATAAAAATATCTCATTAAGATGAAATTCACATACTCAACAGAATCGTTAAATGATGAACAAAATTCAATTATTACAAATCGAAAATAAGAAATAATAAAGTACATTTTTAACTCTGTTACACTTGTAGCTCATTTGTTACAATAAAAACATGACGGACTAAACTAAAACAGAAGAACTTTCCTTCTTTTTTGAATTAGCATCATAAGAATGTAAACCGCAGCAACAAAACCAGTTCTCTGGGCAGACAAGATGGCCGACGTGTTAGCCATCGTTGTTGTTCCAGTTTTAACAGTTTATTCTGGTTATTAGATCATAAAAGGTCAATAAATAACTGGTGATGTCAGAGTTGTATTTTATTAAATCATTTATTTCTACTCTGAGTAGCTCTGTGTGTCTGAACTCATTTAAATGTATTTCTCTCTTCGTGTTGCAGGAAACGTTTTGCTGAGCGCCATCTTTCTGTCTTTGGCCACCTATCAGTCCATCTACCCTCTGACTCTGAGCGCTGCAGCGCTGCTCTACCTCATGCAGGTGTGTAGAGTTTAAAGGGTCTACCTCATGCAG
>NW_022284072.1:0-4809 GCF_004355925.1 Anarrhichthys ocellatus
GAGCTCACGCTGTAATGTTCTCAGTGAACGCTTTATTAGAGGAGAGACTTTAAATGAGAACATGAACAATCAAATGTTTTTGATGAAATATCACAAATTTAAGCAGATTTTTCTGACAGAAGCTTTTGAGACACAAGATGTGTTCAAGGCCCATCGGAGAGATGAGCTATTCCAGCTTGTGGGTGATAAACGGTGTAGTGTTGGGGTTCAGAGGGTTAACGCACTAATAAAGAGTTATTGATGTCACAAAGGAATCAGACTGCGGTTCTTACTCATAACTGCTCTCTCATTGACAGACAAGAAGACACTCGGAGGTCCAGGTGAGTGGACTTAGTTTCTGTCTGGGTTCGGGTCTCTTTCTCTCTGCTAGGTTCTGTCCTCTGCTGGTTTCTGCCGTGCATGTTGGAGCTGCGTAACATGATCTGTTGTCTACCTTTCTGTTAGATCCCATGAATGCCCTGACTAACCTGACAGGGGTCGGAGGGGGCCCCGGCGTCATTGGCATGGGGCCCCGGCCCACCGGTGCTCCAGTGGGTGGCATGGGGGCCATGGGGCAGATGCAGATAGGCCAGCATGCCATGGCAGGGGTGGCTGGAAACCCACAAGCCAGTGAGTGTGTTTCCTTGTTGTGGTGGTCGGCTGGAAGCCTCTAAACTGTTCTTACCTTTCGGTCTCCGCTTTGGCACGTTGGGTTTGAGACTCCAGACCTCTCCTCACACTGGTTCCCCAGCCGTGGACCAGGTCTTGTCCTTCATCTCCCTCTTGCTCCCTTTGCAGTTGGGGGTCCGGGACAGATGCCGATGCAGCAGCTGGTGCAGGCGCAGCAACAGCAGCAGCAGCAGCAGCAGTCCATCCAGTTCCAGCAGTTCCAGCAGGCCCAGCAGGCCCAGCAGCAGAATGCCATGCAGCAGCAGCAGCAGCAGCAGCAGCAGCAGCAGCAGAACGCCATCCAGCAGCAGTTCCAGGTGCAGCAGCAGCTGAGGGTGCAGCAGATGCAGCAGCAGCAACAACAGCAACAGCAGCACCACCAGAACCAGCAACTTCAGCAACAGCACCAGAACCAGCAGCAGCAGGCCCAGAACCAGCAGCAGCAGAACCAGGTATGAAACATTACACGGTGACAACTCAATGGGTGCTGGACATCTTAACATGTGATTATCTTCACATTATCTTAGCTTCACTGTTAAGTTGGTCCTAGTTTTATATCACCTGACACCTTTGCTTCACACACTGTGTGCAGATGCACCAGACCAGGATTCAGCAGCAGCAGCAGCAGATGGTGCAGCTGCAACTCCAGCAGCAGCACGCCCAGGCTCAAGCCCAGGCTCAAGCCCAGGCTCAAGCCCAGGCTCAAGCACAGGCTCAAGCCCAGGCTCAAGCCCAGGCTCAAGCCCAGGCTCAAGCCCAGGCTCAGGCCCAAGCTCAGGCCCAAGCTCAAGCCCAAGCCCAAGCCCAAGCCCAAGCCCAGGCCCAGGCCCAAGCCCAAGCCCAGGCCCAGGCCCAATCCATCCAGCACATGGTTCAGCAGCAGCAGCAGCAGGTCCAGGCCCAGGCTCAGCCTCAGCCGGGTCAGATGCCTCCACACCCTCAGCAGCAGCAGCCTGGCATGGTGCCTCCGTCTCTTGCCGGACAGATGACGTCCGCTCAGCACGTCCCCATCAACTCGCTCAGTCAGCAGCAGCACCAGCTCAAGATCCAGGCCTTCCAGGTGAGACTGAGTCAGAACGACTATTCTTCTTCTTCCTATTTTTATATGCTGCTTATTATAATCATTCATCCTTTACTCACTGCAGCTGATAAACCAGGGTTCCAGTAGTCTTGCTTAAACCCCAAACCCTTCCTCTGCTTGCATGCTTTGCCTTGTGTTTGTGTGTGAAAGCAGGCCCGTGCAGCCTTGCAGCAGCAGCAGCAGGCCCAGCAAGCCGCAGCTCAGGCGCAGCACAATGCAGCTGCTGCAGCCGCCGCTGCCGCAGCCGGACCTGGACAGGTGAGACTGCAGCCAGGTGCTTTATGTGTTATAAGGACCCACTGAGGGGTTTAAAACTCAACGAGATCCTAAAGTTCTAGAGCTTAGACATCCCTCCCTGTTTTCCCTCATTTGTATCACCACATGGACCATGTTTAAAGCCTCCTCTGTGAAAGCGACTGCTAGGAGCTGCGGTGAGAAGGTCTTCGGTGCCCGTCTAAGGCAACTTATGAACCTGCTGATGGACACCAGTGGTGAAGGAGGTCGTCAAGCTGAAGAAGGAGGCCTTTCGGGCTTGGCTGGCTCAGGGGTCTTTAGAAAATGCAGACGGGTACCAACCAGTTGTCCACAAGGGCTGCAGCTGTCGGGGTTGCCAAAGCAAAAACCTAGGTGTGGGAGGAGTTTGGGGAGAGTGTGGAGAAGGACTTTCCGTTCACCTCAAGGAAGTTCTGACGAACCGTTGGAGAACCCAGAAAGGGAAAGCAGGACTGGGCTCAGGCTGTTGTGATCAGCAGGGAACGGCAAACATTACATTACAGTCATTTAGCAGACGCTTTTATCCAACGAGACTTACAATAAGTGTATTCAACATCGGTATTCAAGAGAACTACTAGTCACCAGAAGTCATAAGTGCATCTCCTTTAAACAAGCATCTAAGAGCATAAACCAGAGCAGATGTACAGAAACAAACTAATCAGAATCAGAACCGTTTATTGCCAAGGAAGTTTGCACCTACAAGGAATTTGTCATGGCGGGTGGAGCACAACATTTAACAATAAATAATCAAATTAAACAATGACATTAAATAATCAACAACAATCAACACAATGCAAGAAATAGAAACATATTAAAATTTACAATAGAATATAAAATAAAGTGCACAACAAAGAGATAACAGGACTGTAAACAAGTCAAATGTTAAAAGTGTCGAGTGTGTTTACATAAAGAAACAGGGATGTGCAGGGGAGTGACCAGTAGGAAATTGTCCTGGGGATGTCAGTGGGGGTCCCAGGCTTTGTTAATAAGCCCGACTGACGATGGGAAGAAACTGTTCATGTGTCGTGAGGTCTTGGTCCTGATGGACCTCAGCCTCCTGCCAGATGGAAGGGGCACGAACAGTTTATGTCCAGGGTGAGAGGGGTCTGCTACAATCCTTCTTGCTCAACTAAGATGGCGCTGCGGACGGCTGCCTCGGTGTGTAGCTCTCCCAGCTGCACGTGCCCGACTCCACCTGCAAGTGGATCACAGACTTCCTGTCTGACAGGAAGCAGCACGTGAAGCTGGGAAATCACGTCTCAGCCTCCAGGACCATCAGCACCGGTTCCCCCCAAGGCTGTGTTCTCTCCCCTCTGCTCTTCTCCCTGTACACCAACAGCTGCACCTCCAGTCACCAGTCCGTCAAGCTCCTGAAGTTTGCGGATGACACCACCCTCATTGGACTCATCTCTGGTGGGGATGAGTCCACCTACAGGACTGACCATCTGGTGACCTGGTGCTGTCTGAACAACTTGGAGCTCAACGCTCTAAAGACAGTAGAGATGGTTGTGGATTTCAGGAAGAATGCAGCCCCACCAGCCCCCATCACTCTGTGTGACTCCCCCGTCGACGCTGTGGAGTCCTTCCGCTTCCTGGGCTCCATCATAATCCAGGACCTCAAGTGGGAGCTGAACATCAGCTCCATCACTAAGAAGGCTCAGCAGAGGATGTACTTCCTGAGGCAGCTGAAGAAATTCAACCTGCCAAAGACAATGATGGTGCACTTCTACACAGCCATCGTTGAGTCCATCCTCTGCTCCTCCATCACAGTCTGGTACACTGCAGCCACAGCCAAGAACAAGGGCAGGCTGCAGCGCATCATTCGCTCTGCTGAGAGGGTGATTGGCTGCAATCTGCCGTCCCTCCAGGACTTGTTCACTTCAAGGACCCTGAAGCGAACAAGAAAGATTGTAGCCGACCCCTCTCTAATACGAATACAATAAGTGCAACAAACTAATACGGATACAATAAGTGCTAAGTGGAAGGCTCAGGGTAGTGCTTCTTGAAGAGGTGAGTCTTCAGCCTGATGAAAGATGGGCAGCGACTCTGCTGTCCTGACGTCAGTGGGGAGTTCATTCCACCACTGTGGGGCCAGGACAGAAAACAGCCGTGACCGGGTCGATCGGCCGTAGGGACCTCTGAGCGACGGGGCAACCGATCGCCCCGAGGCAGCAGAGCGAAGAGGTCGTTCGGGGGGGGGTAGGGCTTGACCATGGCCTGGAGATAGGAAGGCGCTGTTCCTTTCACTGCCCTGTAGGCTAGCACCAGAGTATTAAACTGGATGCGAGCTCTTACAGGTAGCCAGTGTAGAACAAAGAAGGGAAGTTGTGTGGGAGAACTTGGGGCGATTGAACACCAGACGAGCTGCAGCTTTCTGGACAAGCTCCAGAGGTCTGATGGCCGACGCCGGGGCTCCGGCAAGTAGTGAGTTGCAGTAGTCCAGGCGGGAGATAACAAGAGCCTGGATGAGCACCTGCGCCGTCGCCTCAGTGAGGAAGGGGCGAATCCTTTGCTGAGAACGACAGTTAGTCGTTCAGGGTCACACCCAGATTCCTTGCAGTCCGAGTTGGTATCACCACGGTATCCTCAATGGTGATGGACAGGTCCCGGTGCGGGCAACCCTTCCCCAGGAGCAACAGTAGCTCGGTTTTGTCCAGGTTGAGCTTCAGATGGTGTGTCGTCATCCACTTCGAGATGTCAGCCAAGCATGCAGCGATGCGTGCCTCCACTTGAGTGTCACCGGGGGGAAATGACAAAACCTGCTGGGTGTTGTTAGCATAACAATGGTAGGAGAAGTCATGTGAGCG
>NW_022284073.1:0-4812 GCF_004355925.1 Anarrhichthys ocellatus
CACACACACACACATAGTGAAGGATGAGGGAGAAAGAGTAAGAGGAGGTGGAGATAGAGAGAGGGTGGGAGAAGATAGAGGGAAGGAAGGCAGGAGAGAAGGAGATGTGGAGGACACAAACCCTGCCTTGACAACTTTATCCATTAGCTTCATGATGCAGGCTGTATGAGATAGAGGTTTTCTAAATGTAGATTAGCGTATAGGTTCGATTGCTAGCCACCAGCGGGCTACTTAATGATAGAAAAAAAGAACCAATCTCACTGTCCTCAGTTTAAAAAGTAGCGTTTGACATTAATGTGGGAGGAGCTCCACCAGCAGACTGAAAGTAAGACAAATGTGGTCCAAATATATAACCACCTTTAATATGTTCACCTCTTCCACCTCAGACCTCTTGCTGGAGTCTCTAGGAGAATATTCTGTTGTGCTGAGAGCTAAACATTAGAAATCTTTATGGTGCGTGTTTTAGTAAACGTTAGTTTGGTAATATGTTAAAGTGTTTGTTGTTTTCAGGGAGCTAGAGACAACTACTGCCCTTCATGTACAGATCATGTATCACTTTTAACTTCTTGTTATACGTAATAAACCAAGATGGAATTCATTTGCAAACATGTTGACATTCCTTCAAATCGCAAGAGTTTCTTTCATCCTCTAAATCACAAGGTTAATATACAGAGCTCACATTGTATTGAAAATAATAACTGATTACACTATTTAGTTGATGGTGTCTTCTTAAGAGAGTTGCATGCCTCTCTTTGTGAATGCTGTTTCTTCTTCCTTTCATAGAGGAGATCTTTGATGGTGAAGCCTCTGGCGACCATGACTAACAGTCCAGTCATCAAATTTACAAGCATTTGCATTACAACTTGAGCCTGCAATAACTGATTTTATTGGCCACTTGGGGGCAGCAGAAACAAGTTGGCTGCACAACCCTGACATATCATCAGCTTTAGGTTGATATGATGAACTTGTGAGCAAGCAGCTGCTTATTTCAACGTATCCTCAGACAACTACTCCTATGATATCTTGCGAAAAAGGTCACTCCTCATTTTTTGTGCGGTTTCCTTTGAGTCCAACACGTGTCAATTTCGTTCACTCGTTACATGCATACAATATTTGTCTCTATAGCTGCTAAATGCTCCACTATGCTCACCAGCTAGTCTCTTCCTGTTTCTGTCTGCTGTTTGCTGCTGAGCGGGTAGTCTACAGTTGCTTTTTTAACAGATTTTTTGCTGAAAACAGCTGCCTGCTGGGGCCGGATACGTGTTACCTTTTGCTACTGGATGCTGGATATACTAACGTTACAGACAAATTTTTTCTTCGCTGCCCTGCAGCACGTCCGGGATCGAGAGCCAAGAAATCGTCCCGCTTCAATGGGGCACGCGTTCTGAACAGCCAGGCGCAATGAACAGCCACTTCCCCCAACAATGCTCTAAGCAACAACACTGGGAACATGTAGCATGTTTGCATGGCAGAGTTTTGGACGTAAGTTAATCAGTGGTCTATGGAAACTATGTAAATGTTGTACTGAATTGCAAATTGTTTTTGGAGCTGGACTGGTTGAAAACATTTTTTTACACCAGCATTTTAATTAATCCTCATTAAGTCATTTCTAATGTCCCAGTAGGAGCATTAAAGTTTAATTTCATCTTACTCAGATTTATTTAGTTGAACCTTGTGCAAAGGTTATTGGTGGATCACTGTTTATTTTTTTTCATAAAGCAATTACAGCTTGCTTGAAAAATAATAGAAACATCAAATGAAAAAACATGAAATATAAATTCTAGTAGGTCTAGTGAATAGAGAGTGACTGTAGTGTGTGTGTGTGTGTGTGTGTCCATCCATTCCTGGGGTGCAGTGAAGCATCCTGGGAGCTGATAGGAGCTGAAGTGTAATTGTGTCAGAGCAAAGACCCAGAAAATACAGAGAGACAGACAGATAGATAGAGACAGGAAGAGAGAGAGAGTTCCCCCATCATCCTGAACTTAGCTAAATGTCATCCATCAAGGCATTTTACTATTTTCTAGATCAGTCTGCCGCACACAGAATGCTGCAGAATATTTCTGCTTGACTCACCAGCCGCCCAACCTGCTTCACGTTCCATTATCAAGGCTGCACCTGCTGCCGAGCAGACACTCATAGCATGTACTCATTACCAGTCATACATTTGTTTGATGAAAAGATTAATGAAATACAAAAATATATATCTAATAGAAGCTGCGTGATTGTTTTTTCATTAGTTTTTTTGCTTCACTCATACATATTCACACATGAAAGCAGTCGACCACAACCAATAGTATTATGTGTTGGCCACCAGGCAGCGGGACGTTTGAGATTAAAGCCTTGCTGATGTAAGGGAGGGTCGAGCTCTGTTGTTTTGCTCAGCCACAGTGGCGCTGCAGGATAACTTTGGTATTATTCAACCTGAAATTGGTCAAGTCTTGAGGGAGAGCGCTGCAGCCAAAGTCTTTACAGGAACAGAGTTGTTCCTTAATGTTGTGTTCTTTCCCGATCACCAGGTGATGTGGTGGTTCACTTTCACACTATGATCTGTAGCTTTAGCTTCTATCTTTGTCTTCTTAACCTGTTTTCACTGATGAATCAGTTTGACATCCTGGATATATCCTTCAAACCCTTCTGTCTGCTTCTCTAAAATCACTTTTTCGTTTTTCCAAAAACTAGATCATATTTGTCCAGTTAGTGACAGTGTGGGCTCCATGTCAACTCCTCACATTGATGGTGAGAAGTTGCCCAATAGGATTACATTGCACATTTTGAGGCTGCCATCACCGTGTTCCCTCAATACTGAACCAATTCAAAAAATGGTTGTCCCCATGAGACATAAAACATGACAAAACATGAGAAAATCGGGTCCTGTTTGAAAAAATACCAGAGTTACCCTTTAAACAGAGCAAAAAGGCAAGGGAATATTGGACTTACATTCATCAGGTGGACACAAACACAACTCTAAACAAATGCTAATGTTGCTAATGTGTCTGCTGGATGTGTAAATAGGCAACTGTGTGCTGTGTGTGCAGCTGAAACAGGTGCCTATATTGCATTTAGTGTTGCATTAATGGGTGATTTCACCCACTTATCCCTGCTGGTATCTAGCCATGCAGATATTAATGCTTTTATTTGCCATTCCCATACAGTGGATGCAAACGGTTACTCTGGATAAACCACAGACCTCACTGTCAACTGTTGTGAACGGAGCTACTTTCTACCTCAAAAAATAGTCCCAATAAAAAATGGCGGTAGGGTTTTCAGGTTATCTAGATTAATGGGGAAACTGATTGGAAATGCTGATACATTTTTTAAAAATGTTTTACATTTTAATAATAATTTTCAAAATATGGAAAAAAAACTCTGTATGGCCACATACTACTATGTGAGAAAATGTATTTTAATTGTAATTTGGGTGAACCTGTCCTCATGTATGATATGTAGCACAATGGTGATCATCACAGCAGAACAGCAGCAAGCTTCATCCTCATTGATTCATATTTTCATAAATCTGATCTCAAGCCCTCGGCCCAGACGTGGAGAACCTTGAAGGGTTTTTCTTCATGTGAATGTCCTGATTTTAAATAACACACACAAACACACATACTTGCTAATAGGGTCATTACATAATCCCATCAGCCTGCATCGATCTCCTCATGTCTGAGAAAATTGAAAACACTAGATGGAAAGAGGGAGGGGAGCGAGCGGGCAAAGGGAAAGAATCACATTCTTTTTCCCTGTATTTCTCTCTGCAGATGTGTAGTGACGAGATTCTAATCACAAATATAATCGCTCTGTGTACTTCAACAACAAAAAAGAACAGAGTGTTTGATAGCAAACATAGCAAAGAGATAATGGTTGTGATGATAAAGTTATGCATTGAATGACACTGTAGCACTGATTCTTTTTAAATATGAGGAGCCGTTTTGAAACAAATCAAATTAGGAGACCTCTGACAAAAGCATAACTGACAGCTTGATGATGAGAATTTTTCCACAGTGACTGAAATAATGATTTTAATAACTCAATATAATAACGAGAAACCAGAAAATGTGATTTAATTGCTTTTAATTCAGACAAATTTAACAAGGAGTCATGGTTAGCGAGGAGCGATTGTCAAATGTAGGACGAGGTCTCCAGCCTACATGACGACTAACATCCAACCCAAGACATCGCAGAGGTGCCAGATATCCTGTGAACAGTCAATAAGATGTGGTGCCTGCTTTTGTTTTATGTTAGGTTCTACTTCATTATGTCACTTTTAATAACAGTGGTGTCAGCACCAACTTCTAGCCAATCACACGCCCATGTGCCTCTTAAACTAGCAAGCTCCACAACTGCCCCCAGATTTAGCCAGTTAGCACCTGTTAGAACTAGAACAAGTGACTGCAAGTTATTCCGGATCAACCGGCTACAGGCTGTAAATACACACAGCACACAGTCACAGAAACTGATACGGTAACTCCTTTGATTCATCTAGCTTAGCAAGGCTGCACATGCTAGCTAGCTGGCTAAATAAAGGAATATGAAGGAAAACTTGACACTTGAAATAAAAGCATTACTATGGAAAAATGTCACAGAATGAAATAAGAATGATGAACTCAAATTTCACAGAACCACGGCGTCATCATGGAAGTGTACAGCCCCCCCCTCAGGCAAACACTGTTAGCTCTGTCAGCACTGTTGTGGTTGTTAGCACTGTTGTGGCTGTTGTGGTTGTGGTTGTTAGCACTGGCTCAGCAAACACCATGTTAAGAGCCCTGTGGAGGCAATCCCTCACTCATTAATATATATATATATATATACAGT
>NW_022284074.1:0-4811 GCF_004355925.1 Anarrhichthys ocellatus
TTAAGTATTGTTTTAATGCTCATACGTTATTACTTTTACTTAAGTAACACTTTTACTGCAGGACCTTTACTTGTAACAGAGTATTTCTACACTGTAGTATTGCTATTTTTACTTAAGTAAAAGATCTGAGTACTTCTTCCACCACTGCTCAATGTAAATAACATGCAGAATAACAATAAACATCAGTAAATATGTCTCTACAAACATCTGAGAAACTGGGAAGTTCCAACAAACATCAAATACTGTAGCAAAATGAACATATTACTCCAACGCTTGATGTAACAGTATGATGACACAGTGTTGGTTGTGGAGTCGCTCTCTATAGAAATACTTTCTTTCACTCTTAAAAACGTTTGGAACCGTAATGATACTTTCATGACTCAACAGACCGAAGTGTTGTAAGTGTTTGGGAAATCAAAAATATGTGTAAATGTTTTTGTGTAAATCATCACATTAGTAGACGGTAGTTTTAGCTGCAGTTAAGTCATTTGTAAAACCTGTAAGTGAATTGGAAAAACAAACTGTAAATTACATGATATTAAGTAAATTATAGCATATATTGTAAAAATGAAAGAAGCACTTTTTTATAAAGTAATCATTTTCTAAAAATATAATTACGATCAATATGAGGATCAGCTCACTGAGTTTCTGAAACCAGAAACTGGAGGTGCTGCTGCAGGACATACTGGAGGCACTACATGTCCCAGCATTCCAAGGGGTGCTTGGGAAACTCAAGAGGAGGAAGTGCACAGCGAACTATATCAAGGAATCACCTGCCGGTAAATAGATGGATCATTGTGATGGACATCATATTCCAGTTGGACAAAGTCGAATACATCCGATGCATCAATACTTCCTATTCTTTGGTTTCAATGTTGCTGAATCGGTCACTGATTTCATCAAAGTAATTGTCAGCGAAACGAAGCATCTGGATGACGGCACTAAGCAGCAGGATGTCGCAGTTCTGATCCAGCTCCAACTCCTCGCTGTAATTCTTCACTGGAACGACACAGGACACCGGCACACCGAGCCGAGCGCTGACTTCCTGCATCTGAATCACAAAATACAACAAAGAATTGTTTGTGATGTAACAACTACATTTTGTTTAAATTTGTAAGTTCAACATTGGAAAAGTTGATGTTATATTGATGGTGTTTGTTTAGGTTGGCTACTCATTAAAAGGCAAATAACTTTTAAACAAAAACCAGATGACATAAAATATTAAATATACCGGTTTGATTACCTGTCATCTCACTCAAGTACAAAAATACTTGATTTCCCACAATTTCCGGCCTTTAAGCAGAAAATCATAAAACTCTCAAATTAGAGTTGATACATCTTCAATTCGACACCATCAAGTACATTGAACGTATCTGAACTAGATAAATCAAATAAAAACACATTAAAACCCCAGAGTACAACAAAACTTATAGAGTTTTTTCCTTCTGTATAAAATTCTAAAATCCTCACCATTTCCTTAATGTAGACACTCTTGTAAACTTTTCTCACATCCTCGGTCACCAGAGGGCAGGCTTCATCAACTCTAGTGAGCAGGACCAGCTGAGGAATCCCTGGAAACAACAGAGCAGAAAGAATATTTCCAAAATGCTGTTGATTCCTACGTATCAGGCTGTCAATTCCAGCACTTCTTAAATACTTTACTTTTCTGTTGCAATTTAAATGTTTCTTCTATAACTGAAGCACAAAAAAAAAAGATTTCTTAAACTGACTTTTCTTGAAACGTTTACTTGGCTACTATGTCTTTGTCTTAACTCATTCCCTCGTTTTCTCATTTACTATTCCCTGTATAACAGACGCTGTGTCGTTTACTAGTCATCTTGCGTTGTCACGTGACTAATTTTCGCACTGATATAATACGGGGCATTTCTTTGTAGACAGTACAGTATGTCTTCATTATATTGATGTGAGACTACATGTTACTGACCCATTAGGTTGACCTTTCTGCGGATAGCATCCAGCTTCTCCTCCAGCTTTTTGGGCATGATAGAGACCTTGCAGGCATCAGTGACGTAGGCCACACAGTGGATCTTGTCCTTCAGAGCTGGAGATTTACGATAGCTGTGGACCTCCGAATCCAGAGGAGCAGACGGGTTGAACTGAGTCATACAGGTGAGGGGAAAGACAGGGACAGTTTGAGTTAACTACAACCAAACCAATGACTCACACATTCAATATCCTGCTCAATGTCACCAAAAGCTGTACCTGATAACGGTCTGGTAGATGACCTTTAAGGATGCTGCTGATGTCATCGATATCAAGCCCCGCCCCAGTGCTTTCCTCCAGTCCCATGGTATCACAAAAGATGATTGGCAGAGGTTTTCCTTCTCGCCCGGCTTTCAAAGAGTAGGTGCGAAACTGTCCAGAATACGATGGAGTAACAAACCACAAAATTGGGACCGAGCAGGGTTTTCATTTTGAAATCAATCAGTGGAAAGAACTAACCTGTGTGGTGAGGCTGGTGATAGAGCAGCCAGAGATGGCCTGACTGGTGACGTGGCCTCTGAATACAGAGTTTATTGAATTGAAGAAGCTGGACTTTCCAGCTCCAACTGGTCCAATAAGCAGGACCCGAACCCGGGACACAGAGCTCACTGTGGGTTTGTACATCTTAATACTCTCAATCAGCTCCTTCCTCTTCCTGTAGAAACAAGAAAAGATTCAAAAAAAACTTTTCATTGAGTGAAAAGGTTGTTTTTTTTTAGCCTGGTTGTTAAAGAGATATTTTGTGCACAACCAGTTGACCTCTGTGATGGTAGCAGTCATGGTTGCGGATACAATTAAGAAAATAAGTCAAGAATTGTGCTTTAAATTGAATAGCACAGTACGAATGGCCAACAGTATCATTGCATAGTATTATGCAGAGACACTGAGTCCATAGTAATCTAAAATAGTTGGTATAGTAAGTCAAGCGTAGCAGCGTTGCATGTCATGGCATGTGGAACACATGAACTTGAGTCATACTGTATCATATAGTGTACTAAAGCATGTTAATATTATTATGTGCAGGACGGTATCCATCTTACTCCGACTCCCAGGGGATAGTCCTCCAAGGCCTCTCAAGTTGTGTGTGTTCTGTTGAAGAGCAAACACAACGATGATCTTATCAAGTTTTATAAAAATATTACCCACCTATGCAACTTCTTTTCTTTAACAGAACATAGTATCAATATCACACCGCATATTTTATGATATTAATGATATTCTTTTGCCTGTTGTTTTTCATTGACGTCTGCAGATAAAATATTTTATTAATATCACCCAATGAGTTCAACAACACTAGCGGAGTTGTAGCATTAAGTTGAAAGGGAAGTTCTTTATCTGGACTGCACTACAATGACGAAAGGTTCAATCAGTCAGGCCACAATGTCGATCGTATTTAAAAGCATATTTATCACAATGCATTGGTCAGACGCAAGTTGGAAAAGTTCGCCCAGAAAGAAATCAGATCTGATAGCCAAATACACGTCATTGAGCAATATATCTTGTCATAGTTTCAAATAGACTAGAATTAGTGCATCAGGGTTGTATTCCTGCGCCAACCAGTCATGTTGCAGGTCACATCCATGTCTGTCCAAAATGTCCTCACTTCATCATTTT
Source organism: Anarrhichthys ocellatus (assembly GCF_004355925.1). Classification (NCBI taxonomy): domain Eukaryota; kingdom Metazoa; phylum Chordata; class Actinopteri; order Perciformes; family Anarhichadidae; genus Anarrhichthys; species Anarrhichthys ocellatus. The sequence continues at coordinate 3,619 of NW_022284074.1, forward strand.
ATCCTATTAGAGGTTTGTCTGAATTTGTGACAAATGTGGATAAATTTGCTAAAGGCGTTCCTGAGATATAACGTTTACAAGAATGGAACGGACGTGAAGTCACAGTGATCTTGACCTTTGACCTCTAAAATCTAAACAATCATCCTAGATTCCAGGTGGATATTTGTGACAAATTTGTAGAAATTCCCTCCAGGCGTTCCTGAAATATCGGTGTCAAGAGAATGGACCGGACTGATAACCCGGAAACATAAATTTGATTACAATCGTCATAAACGGGTATATGTACGTGAAATTTGACACGCCTAGCGAAGATCTGCACTCGAGTGAGCGCACCTTTCTAGTTAGTAACGCATTCTGTCGGAACCATGCTTGAAAGAAAACAGTTCCTCCAATAAACTCAACAAGGTCTGTGGATTATCAAGAGTAACCAGGTGATTTATGGAAAGAAACTTGCTGTCGAGTTTTTCAAATGTTTAGCACTTTGAACACTACAAGACAACTATCATGTATATTATACCTGAGAGAAGGTAGACAACTCTATGACTGATATCTCCAGAACTAGTCATCTGACATCAAAACAATCTACATTGATAAATAGCACTACAGGTAAGAGGAAACGCATGCATTTTTTATTTTGGGGTGAACTGTCCCTTTAAGATGCATAACTCCATCAGTACCTGCAGAGCTGCTGCTGTACCTGGTTCATTCATTTGAGCAAAGATAAGTTTGAATATTCACCTTTAATGTGTTGTGTTTTCTAATACATTTCATTTATATTAATGTCATTTTCATTTTTTGATTAAATTATGTTTCATACTCACCTTTTATTTATGTTTTGCATAAATATGTTAGTTTGAGATAATGGGAGGAGGGTATATCTGTTGTTTTTTTTGAGAGGAAGGTCCAAATAAACATTGATAACTATAATGTGAGGAGGGCCTAGCTTTTTTTTAATACAATGAAATGTTGGACTCAGCTCCCTCCCACCGCAAATCATTTTATAATTTATAATAATATTGATATTGAACTTACCCTCCACTTCATAGACTTCACACTCGGTCAGGTTGAGGTCGTTGCCATGCATCTCTGCAGCAGTGAAGTTGTAAATATTCCCTGGATTGCTATAGACTACTGCTTTGCTTCCAGAGACAAGAGCCAACGCTTCTCCAAAATATGGACCAGAGTTAACTATC
>NW_022284075.1:0-4811 GCF_004355925.1 Anarrhichthys ocellatus
TTAAGTATTGTTTTAATGCTCATACGTTATTACTTTTACTTAAGTAACACTTTTACTGCAGGACCTTTACTTGTAACAGAGTATTTCTACACTGTAGTATTGCTATTTTTACTTAAGTAAAAGATCTGAGTACTTCTTCCACCACTGCTCAATGTAAATAACATGCAGAATAACAATAAACATCAGTAAATATGTCTCTACAAACATCTGAGAAACTGGGAAGTTCCAACAAACATCAAATACTGTAGCAAAATGAACATATTACTCCAACGCTTGATGTAACAGTATGATGACACAGTGTTGGTTGTGGAGTCGCTCTCTATAGAAATACTTTCTTTCACTCTTAAAAACGTTTGGAACCGTAATGATACTTTCATGACTCAACAGACCGAAGTGTTGTAAGTGTTTGGGAAATCAAAAATATGTGTAAATGTTTTTGTGTAAATCATCACATTAGTAGACGGTAGTTTTAGCTGCAGTTAAGTCATTTGTAAAACCTGTAAGTGAATTGGAAAAACAAACTGTAAATTACATGATATTAAGTAAATTATAGCATATATTGTAAAAATGAAAGAAGCACTTTTTTATAAAGTAATCATTTTCTAAAAATATAATTACGATCAATATGAGGATCAGCTCACTGAGTTTCTGAAACCAGAAACTGGAGGTGCTGCTGCAGGACATACTGGAGGCACTACATGTCCCAGCATTCCAAGGGGTGCTTGGGAAACTCAAGAGGAGGAAGTGCACAGCGAACTATATCAAGGAATCACCTGCCGGTAAATAGATGGATCATTGTGATGGACATCATATTCCAGTTGGACAAAGTCGAATACATCCGATGCATCAATACTTCCTATTCTTTGGTTTCAATGTTGCTGAATCGGTCACTGATTTCATCAAAGTAATTGTCAGCGAAACGAAGCATCTGGATGACGGCACTAAGCAGCAGGATGTCGCAGTTCTGATCCAGCTCCAACTCCTCGCTGTAATTCTTCACTGGAACGACACAGGACACCGGCACACCGAGCCGAGCGCTGACTTCCTGCATCTGAATCACAAAATACAACAAAGAATTGTTTGTGATGTAACAACTACATTTTGTTTAAATTTGTAAGTTCAACATTGGAAAAGTTGATGTTATATTGATGGTGTTTGTTTAGGTTGGCTACTCATTAAAAGGCAAATAACTTTTAAACAAAAACCAGATGACATAAAATATTAAATATACCGGTTTGATTACCTGTCATCTCACTCAAGTACAAAAATACTTGATTTCCCACAATTTCCGGCCTTTAAGCAGAAAATCATAAAACTCTCAAATTAGAGTTGATACATCTTCAATTCGACACCATCAAGTACATTGAACGTATCTGAACTAGATAAATCAAATAAAAACACATTAAAACCCCAGAGTACAACAAAACTTATAGAGTTTTTTCCTTCTGTATAAAATTCTAAAATCCTCACCATTTCCTTAATGTAGACACTCTTGTAAACTTTTCTCACATCCTCGGTCACCAGAGGGCAGGCTTCATCAACTCTAGTGAGCAGGACCAGCTGAGGAATCCCTGGAAACAACAGAGCAGAAAGAATATTTCCAAAATGCTGTTGATTCCTACGTATCAGGCTGTCAATTCCAGCACTTCTTAAATACTTTACTTTTCTGTTGCAATTTAAATGTTTCTTCTATAACTGAAGCACAAAAAAAAAAGATTTCTTAAACTGACTTTTCTTGAAACGTTTACTTGGCTACTATGTCTTTGTCTTAACTCATTCCCTCGTTTTCTCATTTACTATTCCCTGTATAACAGACGCTGTGTCGTTTACTAGTCATCTTGCGTTGTCACGTGACTAATTTTCGCACTGATATAATACGGGGCATTTCTTTGTAGACAGTACAGTATGTCTTCATTATATTGATGTGAGACTACATGTTACTGACCCATTAGGTTGACCTTTCTGCGGATAGCATCCAGCTTCTCCTCCAGCTTTTTGGGCATGATAGAGACCTTGCAGGCATCAGTGACGTAGGCCACACAGTGGATCTTGTCCTTCAGAGCTGGAGATTTACGATAGCTGTGGACCTCCGAATCCAGAGGAGCAGACGGGTTGAACTGAGTCATACAGGTGAGGGGAAAGACAGGGACAGTTTGAGTTAACTACAACCAAACCAATGACTCACACATTCAATATCCTGCTCAATGTCACCAAAAGCTGTACCTGATAACGGTCTGGTAGATGACCTTTAAGGATGCTGCTGATGTCATCGATATCAAGCCCCGCCCCAGTGCTTTCCTCCAGTCCCATGGTATCACAAAAGATGATTGGCAGAGGTTTTCCTTCTCGCCCGGCTTTCAAAGAGTAGGTGCGAAACTGTCCAGAATACGATGGAGTAACAAACCACAAAATTGGGACCGAGCAGGGTTTTCATTTTGAAATCAATCAGTGGAAAGAACTAACCTGTGTGGTGAGGCTGGTGATAGAGCAGCCAGAGATGGCCTGACTGGTGACGTGGCCTCTGAATACAGAGTTTATTGAATTGAAGAAGCTGGACTTTCCAGCTCCAACTGGTCCAATAAGCAGGACCCGAACCCGGGACACAGAGCTCACTGTGGGTTTGTACATCTTAATACTCTCAATCAGCTCCTTCCTCTTCCTGTAGAAACAAGAAAAGATTCAAAAAAAACTTTTCATTGAGTGAAAAGGTTGTTTTTTTTTAGCCTGGTTGTTAAAGAGATATTTTGTGCACAACCAGTTGACCTCTGTGATGGTAGCAGTCATGGTTGCGGATACAATTAAGAAAATAAGTCAAGAATTGTGCTTTAAATTGAATAGCACAGTACGAATGGCCAACAGTATCATTGCATAGTATTATGCAGAGACACTGAGTCCATAGTAATCTAAAATAGTTGGTATAGTAAGTCAAGCGTAGCAGCGTTGCATGTCATGGCATGTGGAACACATGAACTTGAGTCATACTGTATCATATAGTGTACTAAAGCATGTTAATATTATTATGTGCAGGACGGTATCCATCTTACTCCGACTCCCAGGGGATAGTCCTCCAAGGCCTCTCAAGTTGTGTGTGTTCTGTTGAAGAGCAAACACAACGATGATCTTATCAAGTTTTATAAAAATATTACCCACCTATGCAACTTCTTTTCTTTAACAGAACATAGTATCAATATCACACCGCATATTTTATGATATTAATGATATTCTTTTGCCTGTTGTTTTTCATTGACGTCTGCAGATAAAATATTTTATTAATATCACCCAATGAGTTCAACAACACTAGCGGAGTTGTAGCATTAAGTTGAAAGGGAAGTTCTTTATCTGGACTGCACTACAATGACGAAAGGTTCAATCAGTCAGGCCACAATGTCGATCGTATTTAAAAGCATATTTATCACAATGCATTGGTCAGACGCAAGTTGGAAAAGTTCGCCCAGAAAGAAATCAGATCTGATAGCCAAATACACGTCATTGAGCAATATATCTTGTCATAGTTTCAAATAGACTAGAATTAGTGCATCAGGGTTGTATTCCTGCGCCAACCAGTCATGTTGCAGGTCACATCCATGTCTGTCCAAAATGTCCTCACTTCATCATTTTATCCTATTAGAGGTTTGTCTGAATTTGTGACAAATGTGGATAAATTTGCTAAAGGCGTTCCTGAGATATAACGTTTACAAGAATGGAACGGACGTGAAGTCACAGTGATCTTGACCTTTGACCTCTAAAATCTAAACAATCATCCTAGATTCCAGGTGGATATTTGTGACAAATTTGTAGAAATTCCCTCCAGGCGTTCCTGAAATATCGGTGTCAAGAGAATGGACCGGACTGATAACCCGGAAACATAAATTTGATTACAATCGTCATAAACGGGTATATGTACGTGAAATTTGACACGCCTAGCGAAGATCTGCACTCGAGTGAGCGCACCTTTCTAGTTAGTAACGCATTCTGTCGGAACCATGCTTGAAAGAAAACAGTTCCTCCAATAAACTCAACAAGGTCTGTGGATTATCAAGAGTAACCAGGTGATTTATGGAAAGAAACTTGCTGTCGAGTTTTTCAAATGTTTAGCACTTTGAACACTACAAGACAACTATCATGTATATTATACCTGAGAGAAGGTAGACAACTCTATGACTGATATCTCCAGAACTAGTCATCTGACATCAAAACAATCTACATTGATAAATAGCACTACAGGTAAGAGGAAACGCATGCATTTTTTATTTTGGGGTGAACTGTCCCTTTAAGATGCATAACTCCATCAGTACCTGCAGAGCTGCTGCTGTACCTGGTTCATTCATTTGAGCAAAGATAAGTTTGAATATTCACCTTTAATGTGTTGTGTTTTCTAATACATTTCATTTATATTAATGTCATTTTCATTTTTTGATTAAATTATGTTTCATACTCACCTTTTATTTATGTTTTGCATAAATATGTTAGTTTGAGATAATGGGAGGAGGGTATATCTGTTGTTTTTTTTGAGAGGAAGGTCCAAATAAACATTGATAACTATAATGTGAGGAGGGCCTAGCTTTTTTTTAATACAATGAAATGTTGGACTCAGCTCCCTCCCACCGCAAATCATTTTATAATTTATAATAATATTGATATTGAACTTACCCTCCACTTCATAGACTTCACACTCGGTCAGGTTGAGGTCGTTGCCATGCATCTCTGCAGCAGTGAAGTTGTAAATATTCCCTGGATTGCTATAGACTACTGCTTTGCTTCCAGAGACAAGAGCCAACGCTTCTCCAAAATATGGACCAGAGTTAACTATC
>NW_022284076.1:0-4811 GCF_004355925.1 Anarrhichthys ocellatus
ATGTTTACAATGTTTACTGAGGGAATAAATCAAGTGAGAAGTAGAGTAATTTTTCATAGACTTCTATACCACCAGACTTACTTTTGCAAACAGAGAAGTCGCCTCTTGCTGGTCAGTAGAGAGAATGCAGGTATAAGATGCTTCTAAAATTCTTCCACTCTTCAGGCAAAATCCAGTGTTCTAGACTTGCTGATTTTCTTTTGACCTGTAAATCATTAACACCCTGCATACTTGGACAGTCTGAAGAAGTTAGTAGTGCTGTGTACAATCTCCCAGATCACGTCATCAGTCGGATCAGTAGGACTGTCTCAGTGTCTCTGAGCTTGTTACTAGTTGATTTCTCCTATTACTAGTCCACTCTTTAAGGCAGAATGTCAAACTAGTGCACAGTGATGAGACGACTTCACCACGTGCCAAGTATGAACGCTCCAAACGTTGCTCTCCCATTCACGGTGATTTCTCTGACATGTGGAATGGATCGTGGCGATGAATGTTTTTTTTCCTCTGCTCCTCATAATGAGTCATCTGCTGCCCATCAGCAGCAGCTCTCTCAGCACCACCAGAGGGAAGGTGATGGAGCCCGGGGAATGTAAATGGGGAAAGCACACAGAATTCATTCTAGTTTTCTCTTCCATGCACCTTGATATGATGGTCAGGTACAGCTGCGGTCGTTTGAAATACATCCAAAGACATATAGAGGCATAGACCTGTCTGCTGGAGGCTGATGGCTGACCAGCAGCACATCAAACAATGTGCACCTGAAAAGCTGGAGCATGCCTCTCTGAACTGCACCCAAGTATCATTTTCAGACTTTGATGCGGCTGTTTCTATACAGAACATAAACATGTGTTTTGCTCTGGAGCCACCTTAAGACTGTAAGTTGAATTAACCAATCAGCTTGTTTTGCTGTGCAACCCTGTCTCCCACTAGATTACTTTCCTACAATTAAACTGCATTCTCAATAACGTCATGAGAAAGACGTGTTATCGCCCCCATCGTGGTCAGTCTGAAACACTTGCTAAAACAATAAAAGATACAAAACCATTTGGTTAAGTTTAGTAAAAAACATCATGGTTTGGATTGAAATGACGACAAAATTGAAACAAACCAAAACGCACAAATCGACTTGGTTTGACTCTTCCACAACCTCCCTAGGACTCATTTGAAACTTGTTTGTGATACGTCAATAGTGAAAGTAAACCCACACCAGAATACCCTTGAAATGTTGTTCACAATGCAGTTTGGTTGTATGGGAGCGTAATTTATGGGAGACAGGACTTGCTGTCTCACTCATATTGTTGTTATACAGGAAGTATGGCTCCTATGCGAGCCTCTGCAACCTCCAGTTAGCCATAGACACGCAGAAACAACGATGTGTATGGGAATCCAGGTGGAGATAGTTTGTCATGGGTGAATTTCTTTTATTTTTTATTCCTGTCAGCTCCTCTATCACCAGGCCAAACCTCTCACTTCATTTTCAATAAATACATTTATAAATGTAATTGGCACTGCAGAGATATTTGACTCTCTGAATGTGCAGGGAACGTTTGTCGAGTACATAGGATTTTTTTTCCCCGTCACCAGCCTGTTTAACATGCCCGTTGGAAACCCTCAACAGCCAGCTAACACTTAGCAGCCCCGCTGAAATGCACTAGAGCTGATGTATCTTGCTAAATTTCATTGCTCGTTCATTGCTCTCATTCAGTTAACCTGCCAATGTTGGCCAATACGATCACTAAAACAAACATATTTTACCAGAGAACATATCCCAAGTGTCACAAAGCTTATTGTTAGCTGCAGATTTAGTAAGCACAGCAGTAACATCACATAATGTCATATAGAATCACTGGAAACGGTCATTTACACAAACGGCAGCAAACTGGACTGCAGATTTAGCATCAACAGTGAAATGTGAGAATTCTTTTTAGGATTTGAATGACTTTAGATTACGTTTCTTATTTAGTAGAAATGTATGTAAATCAAGCTGTGGTGAAAATAAGCCCTGCTAAGAGCCCTGCACAAGTCCTTTTATCACTGACTGTAAGAACATTGTGTCCTGGCTCTGAGACTAATCCACTGGGACTCCTTAAGGGATTTCTATAATAGGAGGACTCTAAGCATTAAGAACACCGGTCCTTGTGTTATCAGCAGACTGTCCGTCGTCTTTCAAAATGTAGACCATACGCAGAGTGATCCTTCTTTAGTATTTGTTGTTCTGTTAGTGTGACAGTTAGTTAGGTTTTGGAAAAACATAATGGTTGGGCTAACATAATAGTAATAGAAATTGCCGGATCTTGTGTGTTTTTTCCAGACCTTGTGACATATAACTCAAGGAACCAGCTGACTACATACTTTATCATAGTGACCAAGCAGAAAGTGTGAAGAAACCCTATGTTTTACCTCTCAGTAAAGAAAGAGATTCTATGTGTCTAACGCAGTGTTCAAGGACAGGACAAGCTGTGAGTCCGGCTGCAGATGCTTGAATTCAACTTCCAGAAAGACAAACTTTGAGCTTTATTCAACGGAATGTGCCACAACAATATGTAGACCAGTTACGAACGTAGCTTCGTGATAACACTTTGGGACATGAACACTGGTCTCTTGGTTGAAAGTCTTGTTTGTTTGAGTCATCCACCTCCTGTTCTGCCCCGCCCACCAATATATGTGTCTCTTACTGTTTATATTACGTCATAGTGGCTAAGGCTGACCGTTGCCTATTCATGTTGATACGTTGACTTTGTGTGTCCACCACAACAAAGGATCCCTATTGAGTTTCCATTATCATTGTTTCCGTGGTACCGATACGGAATTTTAACACATGCCACCAGCACGTAATGCACTGTTAAGAGGTTGTGGTCATTTTACGTGTTTCCATGAGACCAGGCTGACAACAAAGGGTGATTTAAAAAAAAATGTTCCTGTGTATCTCTGACTCACACTGTCATGGGACTCCCTCTCAGTCTCGTTCTCCCTCCGACTCGCTTTGTTTTGCGTCTCATAAATACACACTGGTGAGTCAGCACTCCTCCTACTTTACAGAAACACACACACACATACATAGAGTGGTCGGATCTCGGCCAGATCGATGATTAAGCTTGAATGAATAATTAAAACACCGCAATATTTTATAGTGATCGACTCTCGGGGGAAATCTGTGGATTGGACGGCTCTCACTCTGACACTGCTACTCAGCTCTCTCTTTCATTTTCTTCCACTCAAACCCAAAACCCTCCATTTCTTAGTCTCCAAAGCCACACAAGCCCAAGGTTAGGTTTTAGTTTAGTCATTACATGTTTAAAAAAATGTTGCTTTTCATCACATTATCCCTCCCTCTCTTTGTGTTCATCTTTCGGCCTCTGACTCTTTTCTCGATTTTACCAATGTCAAGTCAGCTTTCCTTTACCAACACAATATCATATACACCCACTGTACCAGTGCACTTTCTCAGGTGAAAGTGTGCTAAAGTGTCAATTCAAAAAAAATCTTTAATGTGTAAATCCTTTTTAAATCGGAATGTTGGGGGTGTGGAAGCAAGGGACATGAGTAAAAGTGAAAAGCGTGGGGTTATAATGTTATTGCTGTTCACCTCTGCAGCCCCTTGAACTGTAATCATAATAGAAAATTCCTAAAGAAATTTTGACAGTGTGGCTTCTACTGCCCGAAGAAATCGCAATATATACACACGCCAATGTTACCGGTAGTGTCATTCAGGTTCAATTGAGATAGCGCTACTCTTTTCTGCATTTTAGATTCATACTCTTGGATTGAAACTTGTATTTGTGGGGCTTTTATTTTGAAAGGATGGGACTGGGTGGGTGAGAGAGGGGGAGAGGAGACAGAATCATAATGTTTGACACTAAAATGAGAGGCTTCATCACAAGCATTCCAGTTAGAATTCATTCTGTGGGGCTCTTAATTTGAAATGGGGGGAGGGAGGGGGGGAGGGGTGAGAGGGGAAAAGTCCTCTAAAAATATCTGTGAGAGAGAGAGAGATACTCTGATCTCTGGCAATCTTTCTCATTTGGAGATTGTCCTGTGTTTTATCTTTTACAGCTTACATAACTATTGTCCTGCTCTGCCATGTCTTTCCTCGTCTCTCCCTCTTGTGTCGCGGTGTGGCAAATCAGGAAACTTATCAGAATACCCATATTTGATTGGCTGAGCTGCATCACGTATATCTCTAAATCATGTGTGTGCGGCTTTTATTTTAAAATGGGGGGGAGTCCTCTAAAAGTCTCCAAGACCTGAATGACTGTATGAGAGAGAGACACACACAGAGAGAGGGAGAGAGAGACACACAGAGAGAGAGAGGGAGAGGAGTGTATGTGTGTGTGTGTCTCAGTGCCTCTGTGTGTTTATCAACATCACTAATGAGCTCATATAAACACCTGTGTGCTTGGGTGCATGTTGGTGATTGGAGCACCTGTGTGTTAGAGGCCAATTAAGAGAGAGTGAACAGTGATTTCCAACAAAACTACCTGTCAAACATATGCCCTCTATACCAAAACCATGAGACTAATCAATAAAATATGGATACTGTGAGAGAGATAAGACCCTGCCAAACGCGGAGATGTGTTTTTTATGTTTGTGGTGTTAAAATGTGAGCTCCAGCGCAATATGCAAAACTGGTACCGTCTGCTTTCTTTGAGAAATGAGTGGTCATATTTAACATGGAGTCTAATGGAGCAGTTGGTTGGAGTTCATGTCGCTCTGTGGCTCTTTGAGCCACATGTGTAAGTCCGTTGGATTCCACAGACATCTGTGTGCGACAGCACAACATTTCCAAGCTTTTTGGCCAAAAATGGTGTATA
>NW_022284077.1:0-4810 GCF_004355925.1 Anarrhichthys ocellatus
TTTTTTTTTCCCCTTAATAATAAAAACCTTCATTTAAAAACTGCATTTTGTGTTATCTTTGTCTAATATTTAACTTTGTTTGATGATCTGAAAAATTGAAGTGTGACAAACATGCAAAGAAATCAGGAAAGGGCAAACACTTTTTCACACAACTGTGTATATATATATATACTGTATATATAGAGGTGGAGACAAAGGGCGCATCTGACGTCCTCTGAGTGAGATCGTGACTGACGACAGATGTGGACATCCTAAAGCCTTTTGAGCCTCTGAAGAGACTCTGAGTGACAAAAGGAATCGGTGGCACAAGAAACAAACGGGAGAGAAAAATGTCAGTACGGGAGGGAAACCAACAAGATGTTGAGTGAGCGAGGCAGAGTGATGAATGTGTGTGACAAGGGAGAGAGTTGGAGAGCATGAACGGGATTGATGACAAATGGAGCAGGTGTGAGGGAAGGAACAGGACATTTGGCACTGATGATAAGACTTGGCAAGCCCGTCCGCTTGACGTAATCATCGGCCTGAACCCGGTCCTTTTCTCGGGGCCAGGAGCTTGTGGTTCACACCAGGAGGCCGCGAGTCTTTCGGAGGTATGAGTGCAGTCTGGGCGACTGTGCTGCCAGCCCCATTTGGCTGCTGCAATGACCTTGGCTCGTGCGGGTGAGCAGTTGGCCTGAAAATGTTTTGGGGTTTTTTTCCCTCCAAGAAAGGCTGGTGGTTGTGGGTTGGCTGCGTTGGGGTCTGTTACTTGCACTTAGAAACCCACACTTGTTGTCTGACGATTTAATGCTTAAAAGCTGGAATCAGCTCCTCATTTAATGTGTAGAGCGTTTTTAGAGGGAAAAGAAATCTACTCAAACGTTGATTTATCATGATTATTTCTTCTCATGGCTCACAGGCGATTAGTCGTTTGAGGTATTACAGTTTTTGTGCTTAGTTTAGTTTATGAATGGGCTGTGCTGTGTGTGACTCAGACTACTTGAATATCTAAAAGTGTTCTGAAGCTTTAGAATGGTATATTGATGCAGCCCTTTAGCTTTACATACTGTAGGAGGGTACCGTACCATTGTCCTGTCCTCTACAATCTTTTTTACAAAGCAAAGCGTTGCATTAGGACAGAATGTTAAATGCAGTGTGTAACGTTTGAGCGATGATGGAAGAATGTAAATTATCTTAGCAATGCAAAATAATACTATCTGCTCAAAAGCCCACCCAACAGTTCAACACTGAATAAACCATCAACCAGGACAACTCATGCTGCTGGCTCATTACTTACCACTCATCAAAATTCAGAAACTGTCCTCACAATCAACAAATGTTGCATGCTTAGAAAAAGTCCTTGGTTTCTCTCGAATGTGCATACTATGTAATTAATAGAAAACAGAATATACAGTGTTGCAGATATAGATTTCCTTCCTGCTCCAAGGCCTGATATCAAATTAATTGCTTTTTGGTTTAATTATTTAAACCTGTACCATTAACTGTGAACATGAAATATAATGACCATGTGAGCAGGGTGCAATTTGTGGAAAATCATTCATGAAAATAAATCACAAAACCCAGTGGGCCTATAAAGACGATTGCTGTTTCGCAGCTTTTAAAGTAACATTTTTACATTTCTTAGTAACTGTGAACATTAATGGAACAATTTTGGAACTTGGTCCGTTGCATTGGCAGGAATATTTTAATCCATTTTTTAAAATTGAATTCATCAAGTAGGGTGCTATTTTCTCTGTTGCATTGTTCATTCCTTACGCCGACACATACGGAATACGATCACACACGTCAAAACAGAAGGTTACACGCTAATTTAACATGTCGGAATCAAATCCTTGGAGAGTACCTTGGAGGGTAGTACCTTGGAGAGCGCCTCTCTGCTGGGCAGAGTAATCGCAAAATGCAACGGCACAACGTAAAAATAAACAGGCTACTCTGCGAATCTCCAGGCGGGAGGGAGGCAGCCACTGGTCCTTTTACCGAGATGAAGAGCAGACGGTTCAGCATGGAGACGTTCATCACGTAGCCTTGATGTGGTGCGTTCTCTGTTGTTACACGAGCAACAACGCAGATAGTGAAAGTCCATTTTATTGTTGTTTGCACTAGCGCTTTACTTAGATATATTCAAAAATATTTAAATTGCATATGGTCTACTGCTGAACTGGTGTACTGGGGGATACATGTTGTTCAACTGTACCAATTTAGAGTATTTTTGCTTCTTTTAGTACATTGTTTTATGGCATATTTACCGCAAGGTTAAGTCTAGCAGCTTTTATTTACCCTGTTTCTAACAGCAGTAGGCAGCTGCTTTTCTTTTTGAGTGAACAGAGAGTAGACATCAGACGTCTACATTAATCATCAGATGGACAGAGGACTCCAAATGCTAATAATCATCTGTGTCTGCTGGATGTGTGAATAGGCAATTGTTTGATACAACCAGATGATAAGATGTCAGGTGGAGGGTTCAGCTTTTTTTGGGAGTTTTTCTGTTCCGAAGTGGCTTCATCAGTTAGAACAGTGAGAAAAAAGTGGAACCTTTCAAAACTAATGTTTCTTTGGACAGGGAGTACAGTGTCAAGCAGATCACAGCCACTGATTTCAAAACATTTTAAATGGAAGATTTCATAATGGTGAAAAAAAAAGTATTCTCATTTGACGATTATGTTCTTTTCAGCACCATTTATGTGATTTTTGCTTTTTGCCGTCATCGGGCTTTAAATGCTAATAACCTGGCAGGAACACGTCTGCTGTTTAAGATGTGTGTAACTAGATGATGAACAGCTTGGCTTCTATGTTAACTTTCAGCTCTACACAAAAGTATCCGGTCGGTCTAATCAAAGCAGTCGCTGGCTTTGTTGTAGTACTTTTACCAGAGCTTTACAATTATACTGAAATGGTTTGCATTACTTTTTTTCTTGACATCCTCTTTGAATCATCCTTGAGCTTTGTTTCAGTACATTCATTGAGCACATCTCATTTTAATGTTTTGCCTTTAGAAGAATAAAAACCCAATAAACTTGTTTTGAGGAATGACTCCGTCGGCCACAGTGCGCTGCAGAGTTATTAGAAGATTCAAAGCATGCAGTAATTGTTTTTTCGTTCAGTTTCACAACTGCTTGCATTCATCAAAGAAGGCCAAATTGACACTAAGGGGTAAGAACCAAACGCTTGCAGCTTTTTAATCGATCCACTAACCTCTGTAGCATTCTGACTGATGTGATCAGCCCTCTTTACAGCAAAATCTGATTCCGTTTGAGTACCTGACCTTTCCCGTAAAACACGAATCACGCCGAGCGTGCAACAACCCCGCAGCGCTGAAAGCGTTTAGCTGGAGGGGTTTCGTGTAACCACTGAAAAAACACAGTTATCAAAGCATTTGACAACGTTTCACAGGTTTCAGTTTCCTCCATCTGGCATTGTGCAAGATTTTTGGGATTAAATATTTATTTTCCTGAGCCGAGGCTGTCAGTTCGACTCCATCAGAGCAGACCCCTTGCTAACTTGAGCAAACCTCATATTGTGTTCTGATCCTGTCCTCTTTGAACCACCTCTTTGAGAGCACTTTCAGTCGCGGTCTCAGCCGAGAGCTTCTCTCATTCCACTCATGTCAGGCGAAGTGTCACATCCTCACCAGCTGGAGCGGTGGGATAATGATTCACTCGCTGTCACACACTCACCTTCCTACTCACTGGTATCTGCTCTGAAACACTTTGTTAATGTATCTAATCATCCCGTCTGGATAATCATGAGCTTGTAATTGAACAACTGCAAACATTTGATTTTCCTCTGTTCTGCCAATCGTCGGCAACGAGAGGGCCTCATAAACGCACTCTGCTTTCACACAGATGAGATGTCTTTGTTTCATTTCACTCTCTTTCATACGCATAGATTACATAGATTTAAGTTTATTTCTTATGATAACAAAAGGTAACATTTGTCATTTTGTTTGCTTTTGAGCAGGATATTTTCTTAGGCTGTCTTGACATTACATCATGACGTGCAACGATTAATCAAGTAATCAGATAAAATCATAAAAACATTGCATTAATTCAAGCGATATAAATATCTATTAAAACTAGACTCATTCAGTGCAGCTCGGTGCCGTATTTCATTCTGGGTTTTTTAAGGCTCCAAACTTACTTTTTAATCGCCTCAAAATAATTTCAACTGTCAGTGTAAACCATCTAAACGACATCCTACCATGTCATTGTCATATACTCAACGAGTTCAAATTATTTTATATATTTAAACATATAGCGAATTAGGAAATACTATTTGCTTTGACTAAAAAAAGCAGTGCCATTAGTTTTATTGATGTATGATGAGCTGCTTAGATTTGGTGTTAGGACGTTAATCAGATCATCATTCCCTCGCTCATAACCAAAGAAAATTTACATCAATGATTTCAACTGGAGTTTCTCCAGGAAGCGTTTCAGACGTAGTCACTTATCATCTTACTAATTAATCCTGGTGGTGATTTATGCCATGCGACCTGAGCACAGTTTGGTACACAGACTGGAGGAAATGCACATCATATGAGCGCTGCCATGATTCCGAACATATGCAAACTCGTAAGCCATTACTCGTTTACAGCGTGTGCCACCTCTGTCTGCTTGACATTCATCACGTGATTTGACGGGGGATGTTGGTACTTCTGTATATGACATTTGGAAACATTTGAGCCTGCAATTCTCTCTCTTTCAATTACTAAACTACATATTCTTGTTCTCCCTCTTGTATTTTTCAGCTTCTCTTTAAAGTTGAACCTCATTTATATGGCAGGGATTGTATCCAAAACAAACAAAAAAGATAT
>NW_022284078.1:0-4806 GCF_004355925.1 Anarrhichthys ocellatus
TGTATGTGTGTGTGTATGTATGTATATATATGGGTCGCAGCTTGTCATTAAGGGGTGATGGTGGGTCCCGCAGCCAGACCAGTTGAGAACCACTGCTTTAAAACCCGTTGGACCCGAGAGCCCCCCACGGGGGGGCTGTTTTAGAGTGTGCAGCATTCAGCGTGTCGTAGAAAGCATTTTTCATAAAGAAATATGATTATTGCTCCAGACATATTAAATATCGAATTAACGGGAAAAGTCCGAGCAACATCATCATACCAGCCATTGTAAACACTGCAAACACAATTATACATGAACTAGTATCATATCTGGAAGATATCTAGAAGATTTGCCACAATTTTGGCCAAAAATCGACGACCTATGCTCTCTCTATGGCTCTCTCATCACGGAGCAGGATCGCACATGGCGGATGAACACATGCAGGAGGGGCACGATTCGACCCGGAAACGCACAGTGGCAACGAAATTACTCTCTTTCAAACCGTTCAAAAGTTATGGGTATACATGCCAACATCAGCCACAGGTCACGAGAAAAAAAATTGGGTAAAAAAACTTCAGTTTTGGCGATGTAAAACGGATTTATTCCAGCTGATTTCTGCACAGCTCTGCCCGCCATGTTCTGCTGCATGTCTGTGAGTGAGATCAATGCGCTGGCGGAATGAATCACAAAATGGCAGACGATTCTGTGGGGTGGAGCAATCCATGTAGAGAGGGGGGTTCGCCCAGCATTTTGCGATTTTTATTTTTATTTTAATTTTTTTTAAGTCAGTAAACAGACCCGGATACGATCAAACGCCCCCGCATGGCTCCCGTTGGACTATCCCGCATCTAAAAATGTCTCGCACGAGTAAATCGGCCAAGCACAGGCCTTACCAGGGTCACATAGACGCACATTATGAGCCATTTATTGTTATGAATGACAGATATGACACATCATAACTGCTCAAAATTATTCAAAATGGTGTCAAACTGATTTATTAGGATTATTGAACACTCTTAGTGATAAGAAAAGTGAGTATATAGTGGTCCTCTGACTGGTCCTCTGACTGGTTCTCTAAGTGGTCCCTCTCACGAGGACACAGTGGCAGAACACAGACTTTAACATCGAAACTGATATAAATACTTAAATTAAAGTAAACATGTGGTTTTGACCACAAATCAAAACTTTTATTAAAATTATTATTATTCTGACACTGTCTGCAGCACTGATATCACTTCATTATTTGTTTGTTCTGAGGAACAAAACGTGTGTGTGTGTGTGTGTGTGTGTGTGTGTCTGCAGCTCAGATGACTGTAATGTAAATCCAGACAAACCGGTTCTGAGGAGGTTTCAGTAAGTACAGCTGCACCCCCACTGCATGCTGGGAGCTGGAGGGAGGATGGCCGGGCTCTGCTGCTTCTGTGTGTGTGTGTGTTGCTGGTGGCTCTGGTCCTTATAGTTCCTGATTGCTGGGTGGAGTCTAATCTCTGGTCCTTTTTGTTCCTGATTGCTGGGTGGAGTCTAATCTCTGGTCCCTATAGTTCCTGATTGCTGGGTGGAGTATAATCTCTGGTCTTTATAGTTCCGGATTGCTGGGTGGAGTCTAATCTCTGGTCTTTATAGTTCCGGATTGCTGGGTGAAGTCTAATCTCTGGTCTTTATAGTTCCTGATTGCTGGGTGGAGACTAATCTCTGGTGTTTAATCCGCCTGCAGCTGGGTTTTTTTCTTTTTTGTTTTTTTTGCAGACCTCTAAATAAAAGTATTCATTCTTTATGTTTCTCATGTTCAGACTCAAACCGTCAACATGTCGGTCCGTCCCTCAACACGGTCTCCCTTCCTGTCTGCGTCTCATTGGTTCCTACTGAAGAAGTCTTAAAAACATTTAAAGGAGCTCTATGAGACACTTGTTTCTGGTTTGAGTCTGAACATGAAGACACATGATATTAATAAAATCAATAAGTGATGATGATGATGAAGCAGCGTGTCGGCAATGTTTGCTCCGTCTCACCTGGTTTCCTGCCCCCCTCTACAGAGACACCTTCCTACACAGCCTGGCAGTCACTCAGTGGGAGAAGAAGAGAATAAGTAAACACCTCAGCCAGTCCAGGCTGTCCTTGTCTGATGACATCATCACCCCGACTCTGCAGTCTGCTGAGGAGGGCAGCAGTGACCCGAGTGAAGAACGTAAATATGTTCATTCATGACATCACGTTCACGTCTCCTTAAAGGGACAGGCCCTCGTTTTCATCTTCTTCTTCTCTTGTGTCTTTGTCGGTAGTCTCCACCTCCGGCAGTTTGGACACCAACAGACACTCAGAGTCCCAGAATGCCCCAGGTGAGACTTCAGTTACCCACAATCCTCAGTGTCTGTTCACTTGTGTCTCTGCTGATGAAGAATCATCTCTGTGGTGTTGAAGCGCCACCTGGTGGATGTCTGCTGTCCTTGTTCAGTCAGTGGACAGAAAACTGTCTTTAATACTATAGTATTACTATTACTCTATGAATACTGTATGAATCGAATTCAATCAAACGTTTTTTCGATAAATGGATATTTTATAAAGTGTGTCGTATATTTTACATAAAGATGTTCTGATTCCATGTTTACTTCCCGATTACTGAATTTGTTTTGTCTGCAGATACGAGAACCGAAACAAACAATACCACTAAAAACAAATGTACATCATTTAAAATGTCTTTTCTAGATCAGTTAGTTTGTTCTGAAGGCCACATTCTGGTTTATTAGCAGTGAAAGCTGCCTTTTGTTCAAACCATCATCTCTGATTTGATCTTATTAACTCACCAGCATTCAAAATATGCTTTTCAGTGTGAATTCTTGTATTAATATTATTACACAGTGACGTGAGGAGACTCTGGACCTGCAGCAGCTCTCAGTGACTTTTATCTCTCTTAATAAAAGAGATAAAATAGATTTTATATTTAAGATGATTCTCTGAAAGGAGATGTTAACCAATGAGTCAGCTGCTGCTTTTATTCTGAAGGATGTCCCTCAGACTTCCTGTCACCATGTGGTCCTCTGTGTCTGCAGCGAGCAGTACTCTCCCCACCGACAAGAAGTTTCTGTTGGACATGTTGTACTCCAAGACCTCCGGCTCAGTACCTCTGAGCTCGACCGCTGCTGCTCCCGACACCAACGAAGAAGAAGCCCACTTCCTGTCCGGTGAGATCAGACGGCTCACTGGTCTGTAGTAGTACTGTAGTACTCTATAAACTATAAATACATGAATGTAGTAGTACTGTAGTACTCTATAAACTATAAATACATGAATGTAGTTTTAGGGATGGAGTAAAACTATGTTTACAGAAGGCCTGTCCAATTTACAGTTACCAATGATGGAGCAAGTATTCAGATCCTTTACTGCAGTCAAAGTACTAATACCACACTGTAAAAATACATTGTTAAAGTAGTAATACCACACAGTACAAATACTCTGTTACAGTCAAAGTACTAATACCACATTATTAATGTTACATCAGGATCCAGCAGATGTGTTTTACAGTAAAAACATCTTCAACCATTAATTGATTGAGCTGTGTGTTTATGTCTTCTATACAAACATTTCAATCTATAAAATAACTGAAGTTATCAAACAAAGTGTAGATGAAAAAGGACACGGTTTCCCTCTGAGATGTACTCAAGTAACTAACTACTTACGTGTCTATTGTTGTCTGACCACTGTGGATTAATAACGTTTTCTAATCTGATACATTTATACTTTAGTACAGTGCTTGAGTAAATGTACTCAGTTACTTTCCACCTCTGTAATTTACTGCTTTATCTCCTAGAGTTTCTTTTTGTACAAAGTTGATAAAGTTAATCATTTTTAAATAATGTGTAAAAGTCTGAAATGTCTTTGTGTAGCTGGTTCTGTAGTCCGAGAGAGACCTCCTGTGTGTTCTCCTCTCAGGTGGTCATGGTCGTGTGTTGGAGCGTCTCTCCAGCTTCGGAGCGAGCTCAGTAGAGCCGTCCAATGAGAGCAGAGCCTCCCGCAGGGCGGAGCTAGAGGGGCTGGAAGGCTCTGCCCAGGCAGCGCTGGCCCGACTTGCTGAAGAACAGGTCCGAATGTTTCAGGTTCTTCTGTCTGCATGTGGATCTTCTGCTGAAGCCCTGCCCCCTTACTGTTTACATATAATGACCAATAACTAAGAGATGAGTTAGAGATGATTTAATGCACAATACAGCAGTAATGCCTCTAGTGGACACTAAGAAAATAACATGTATTATCTCTATAATACAGCGGTGATGCCTCTAGTGGACACCAGGAGAATAACATGTATTATCTCTATAATACAGCGGTGATGCCTCTAGTGGACACCAGGAGAATAATATGTATTATCTCTAATACAGCGGTGATGCCTCTAGTGGACACTAGGAGAATAACATGTATTATCTCTATAATACAGCAGTGATGCCTCTAGTGGACACTAAGAGAATAACATGTATTATCTCTATAATACAGCAGTGATGCCTCTAGTGGACACTAAGAGAATAACATGTATTATCTCTATAATACAGCGGTGATGCCTCTAGTGGACACCAGGAGAATAATATGTATTATCTCTAATACAGCGGTGATGCCTCTAGTGGACACTAAGAGAATAATATGTATTATCTCTAATACAGCGGTGATGCCTCTAGTGGACACTAAGAGAATAACATGTATTATCTCTATAATACAGCAGTGATGCCTCTAGTGGACACCAGGAGAATAACATGTATTATCTCTATAATACAGCAGTGATGCCTCTAGTGGACACTAAGAGAATAACATGTATTATCTCTATAATACAGCAGTGATGCCTCTAGT
>NW_022284079.1:0-4806 GCF_004355925.1 Anarrhichthys ocellatus
GCGACGAAGTCGTCTCACAGTAAGAGGCTTGGTGCCTGAGCATAGTTAGGTCATAATGTGTTTAATACCTTGCTGTGTTTTGTTTAAGTTGCTGTATTGTTATAACGTGTTTTTCTATTTGCTCACAGACTGCCGAGTTCCGTTAGTGCTGTGCAGAAATTATTGTTGTGTTCCATACTGCTGCAATAGTGTTGTGTTAGGGATCATCACCGCGAGCGAAGTTGGTAATTGTGACCTGATCAGTTTAACAGACCAAAACCGCGGCTGGCCGAATCTAAGTTCGCCAGTCGGGGTTCTGTGTGATAGAGAAGCAGTGTTTTCATTTTTTTCTCTTCTTTTCTCTTCTTTTACCCCACACACACACACACACACACACACACACACACACACACACACACAGTGTCATACACATATAGTATTATATACATACAGTTTAGCTAACTATCTCAGACACGTGTGTGTCAACGTGGTCTCTATTTGAGTCTTCTGCCAATTTGTAGTTTCACGTGGAGTGGTCACGTTTTAGATTACGTTCCGCCTGAGTGCTACTTCTGAGTAGTTCCTCACTCTCCCCCCACACACACACACAAACACATACATGCACATCAAGGGCGTAGGTTTGGTCTCAGCATTGGAAGTGACACTGCAGTCGTCGTCCCCCACCATCTAAAAAAGTCTTAGTTGATAATATCATCTTGATATTATGTTGGACAGGCAAACTTTATTAAAATATATTAACATTTGTGTAACTTGGAACTGATTTAAACATAATAACAGTAACAAAACCTTAGTTTAAATACAAAACAGTATTCTGCACCAAATAAATAATAATAATAATAAATAATTAAATAAATGAATAAAAAAAGTTCTGCTAAAATGCCGATATACAGTAACAGTATATTCTATATCCAACATATATATAAAACACTTTTCCCAGTTGTGCAGCCAAAAAAAGACAAAACAAATTAAAATAAATCTATTCTGCAGCACTTAATAGGCTATAAATAAGGTGCTTTTCTCCTTTATGCAATTATTAGTAGTGCTGGGCAACAATTACAATTTTTAATCGCGATTAATCGCATGGATTTTCTGCGATTAATCCCGATTAATCTCATTGTTATGGCAAAGTTCAATAATGAATTCAAAAATAGTGTATTGCGCACTTTTATTTTAAAAGTACTGCTATATGAACAAAAGGGCAACAACGTTTGGTTTGCAAACACTTTAAACAAACCAGGTGCTTTTCAACAGCAGTATTCCCTTTACACAGTAGCAGTTCTATCTCTTCACTATCTGTGCTCAGTGTGTGACTGTATGTGAAACGTCCCACTGCTGTGCAACAGGAATAAAATGTTTCAGCACGTTTCAGCAAAATTGTCTGTCTTCATGACAGTCAGAGCAGCTCTACTGTTCATCAATATAATGCTGTAACTCCGAGGTGATGATGGTTACCCAGCGATCAAAGAATAAAGACACTTTACGCACAATTTAGGTGTATTTTCCCTTTAACTCACGAGACAGGTAACATGTTTTATACTTAATGTGAATATAATTTATACTTTGTTGGCATCTTATTCTGAAAACCGGATGTCCATCTGAAGAAACCGGATGTTGTCTCACGTTAATCTTTCCGCTATCTTTCAAAGTCCTTCGCTCGCTCCCGATCTGTGCCGTTTGAATGCGTTTACCGTGAATTTCAGCATATAGGTGCACTAAAATGTAAGTGTCTGCTGAGTTGACCACGGAGATCTGAGTGTCTGCTGACTTTACCGCAGCGATGTCCAGTAGTCTCCATTCCTCCACCGCTGCCAGTGAGCACCGGGCTTTCAAAATTAAAAAAACGCGCTATAAAATAATTGTCGGCGTTAATTAATTAATAATAATAACGCGTTAACTTGCCCAGCACTAATAATAATACCAATTAGTTTGCAAATATATTGTGCAAAATTATTTTTTCCAACAGGCAATTCAAATTAACAAAATATTGGTGGGGACAATTGTGTCTTTCCCAAACTTTGGTCGTGACTAGTCCTTATGGACCCTATGCAAACCTACGCCCTTGATGCACATACACACGCACGCACACACACTCTCACCACAGATTGTTTGTTGACTTTAGATAGTAGGCTCATAAATGTATAAGTAGTTGTTAGTTTTAGATATTATTTGATTTTGATCAATGTTATTAGAATTTATTAAACTCTGTTATACTTTAAAGATCAGCTTTCTGTGATTACTTTGTGCGTGTGTATTGTGATAATAGCTGGATATCGTGGCCTGTGCTCGAATTCAAATCTTCACTGTTCACTCTAAATGTGGAATAGTACTTTGACTATTGACATTGTGAGTGAACACAAATTATGAGACTTAATTTATAGTTTTTGTTATTGGTCCCTGATCTCAGGGTGGTGCCCCGTTGTTATTATTAATAATTGTTAATCATCCTATTGAAATTAATAATTCTATTGGTGTCAATAATTTCGTTTTTCATATTTGCTGATAACCAAACACGCTCCGTTTCGATCCTAACATTCCCTTTTAACTTCCGATTAGTAAATTGCTGTCGTACGGAGGATTTGTTTGCCATGTAGCTCGCTGAACCAGTGGAGCTCCGGTCCCCAAATAGAGAAAGAAATTCGAAGAAACACATTAACCGCTACGAAGCGATCTCAAGTAAGAGGCTTGTGTCTGGGCAGAGATAGGTCATAGTGTGTTTGTAACCTGGTTTTGTTTTGTTTAAGTTAACTGCACTATTTACCTTGTTGGTGTGTATTTTATGGACCGCCAAGTCTCGTTCAGTGTTGTGTAACATAACTGTTGGGCTTGTTGCTGCTTTGATAGTGTTGTTCCACACTGCTGTGCTTTGTTGTGTTTAAATCTGCCACGGCAAGTGAAGTGAGCAAACTATACTTTATTAGTTAAACGTTCAGTGACGCAGCTGCCAAACTCGAGTTTGCTAGTCGGGCTTCTGTGTGATAAAGTTACAGTTACTGTACTTTACTGCTATGGTGAGGATTTGCCTTGTAATGAGATCCTACTATTTCTACTTCCCTTTCTTTCCAAACTCACACACACATATACGCCATTACGCTTATTTCATACACACGTGGCGTGTAAGCGCGGCCTATATCCCAGTTAAATATTCACGGCCTCGCTGCCATTGCAGAGTATTTCATGACGTGATTACTTATCTCAATACGTCCACCTTCTCGATCCCCGCTCTCTTTTTCATCTCTCCTCCGCCAATGTTAAGTTACACGAGTGATCACTCTCGAGCCTACGCCGCCATTTTTGGCGCAGCCTTGCACCTCTATGTCAGCTGTACTGGCTGGACGTGAAAAAAATGGATTACATTAACTTGATAGAAGAGGCCCCGCCCTAAGGAAGAACAGCAGGAGCCCGTCCCCCTCTGCCCCCCACCTTCACTTTCTTGCCCGCCCTGCTGATATTGGTGTTGACTCATTTTAATCACAATTTCCACAATGTCATTTTTTTTTTTTTTCAAAGAAGAGAGAAAAATATTTTATAAATGACACATTGATTTGGTGATGGTTTATTTCAAGCAATTACTCTTATTTATATTTTGATCCTCCTCTTGCCTCTCAAAAATAGAGGAGGAGCAGCCTCCTCTGCCTCTACTGACCGGCTTCCTCTGCTACACACACCTAAGTATAAGTATACAGTACAAGTATAAGATATGGTGCACTTAACGTATACTA
This sequence comes from Anarrhichthys ocellatus, assembly GCF_004355925.1. Taxonomy (NCBI): domain Eukaryota; kingdom Metazoa; phylum Chordata; class Actinopteri; order Perciformes; family Anarhichadidae; genus Anarrhichthys; species Anarrhichthys ocellatus. Next base: position 3,720 of record NW_022284079.1, read on the forward strand.
ATACAGTGATTCTTATTGGGTCCATAGAAGGAGACTGCTAACCAAATGTGGCAACTTAAGGCTGACTGGACTCCTTCGTGGCTGAGGGCGGGAGGTGCTGCGCTGGGAGCTGCGTTTGGGGCTCTTGTTAGCTCCTCCAGGGTGACTACAGGGATGAGTACCAGGTCAGCTGTTGGGGCTGCAGCTGGGGCTCTGCTGGGCAGCTTACTGGTCCAAGGAGCCAGGCTCCAGCAGGGGGAAATGGAGTCAGACATCAACAGTGAATCTCTACCATGAGACATCAGATGCCTTTTGAGACAGCATGTACATACAATTCCTAATCAGTACAGAACACCTAGAGTGAATTAAAATGTGACTCCATAAGTTATTTCTCCATCAAGCAAGGTCTGTACATATTCACACCAGGTCTTAATAGACAACATCAATTAAAGCATCTGTGTGGATGTTTGTTTTTTAAATGTAGTCATGTTGAAAGGATTCTAAACATTTAAGCATTACTGGGATTATTTGTATGAATGGAGAAAACTCTCCTCATTCTACACAGTAAAACTGAAAGCATGCTGTATAATGTTGGTTAGAGGAGCTTTTTTAATCCTCAGTAAATAACTTATCAAGGTTTAGTTAGTGTGGTTTTACCAGACAGCATAGGACAACAAAGACCAGCTATGTTAAAAACAAGCATATTCTATTATTACATTTAAAATGAGGCCCAAACAAAAGCTCCGTGTTTAAGACAACAGTTTATTTCTTTATCTTCTACATCTTCTGATACGTGCAAGAGAGGTGGTTGTGTGTATGCATGTCAGGACACTATTTTGTATGATGTTTTTAACAAGTTTCCATGATTAAAGGCACTAATTGCATTATACTTACAAGATCAGAGCAAAAAACATATACATATAAGCAAAAGTGAAAGTTAAATACTATGTTAGTAAACATATATTGAGACCATTACACATACAAGAAGAAAAAAATGGGACATTCTGCAGACATTTCAGGAAAACTCAAACATTATAACATATCTTGCTAATATATAGAATCTTTCTTTGACACATTACATTTAATTGCCTAACCAGGGACAGAGGCC
>NW_022284080.1:0-4805 GCF_004355925.1 Anarrhichthys ocellatus
ATATATAGATATAGATATATATATATATATCTATATAGATATAGATATAGAGATATAGATATATCTATATATATATAGATATAGATATATAGATATAGATATATATAATTATTATTGAAATATGTGTGATCGTTGATAATAAAGAGATCATTTAGAAATCACGATAAAAATCAAGAAGTAAACAGTAGCAACAAAGTGACCAGAAACGAGCTTCGTATCACGCTCACAGAAACGCACAATGACACGTACTTAACGTTGTAAAACGGTAAAGGTTACGTTTAGGCAATAAAACGAATCGTGTAACAACCGTAGCAACCGTAACATCTCAACATTGTAACAGCCGTAACAACTGTAATAACAGTAACAACCGTAACTACCACACTTGCTCTGACCATATGTCAAAGTCGACATCAAGTCAACATTCGACATATTTGTAGTTTGTAGAAACAACCAACACCATCATTGTCCCTGTCGAAAGGACTGACGTTAGACGCACTGAATGATTAAAGTAGAAGCAGACTGCAGGTCAGTGGTGTTACAGATAGAAGTATTAACAACATGAGACGGTTATGTTTCTACAGACTGCTGTCACACTGTGGGAGGAGGAAAGACTACGTGTGAGTCTTAAAGAGATGGATGTATTTATATGTTTTCAACATCTGGACAGATGAGCCTCAAACCTCCAGAGGTGGTTCAACCATCAGGTTTAAATCAGTCCTGGATGTTTCTTTGTGTTTGAAGACGGGTCTAAATGAGGTCTTAGTTTCCGGGTTTCCCTAGTCTCCAACGTCTTCAGCGTCTCCAACGTCTCCAACATCTCCAACGTCTCCCTCGTCTCCAACGTATCCAATGTCTCCAACGTCTCCAGCGTCTCCAGCGTATCCAACGTCCCCAGCGTATCCAACGTCCCCAACTTCTCCAAAGTTTCCAGCATCTCCAACGTCTCCAGCGTCTCCAACGTCCCCAACGTCTCCAGCGTCTCCAGCGTCTCCAACGTCCCCAACGTCTCCAAAGTTTCCAGCGTCTCCAAAATTTCCAGCGTCTCCAACGTCTCCAGGGTCTCCAACGTCCCCAACACAGATTCTCTCTTTAACAGGACTTTATTGTCTCCACTGTCCTCCAGAGACAGATAACTTTAATCAGTTTTCTAAATAACCAGCAGAAACAGAGATGAGGATTGATTGCCACAATATTTTTTAAAAAGCCAAACAAGCGACAGGCAGCCAAAGTTACAGATGATCAAACTGGTATTAAGAAAGCGTCTGGCGGCGCTCCAGCTGACAGCCTCTGTTGTAAATGATATCGCCATCTGTGAGATTACAACAGTTGTGGAATGAAGAAGAGGATCTCGATCACTCTTCACAGAGTTATTCATATTACACGATCAGAACATGCATAGTTTCTATCTGCAGTCTTATAATGCATTATAATTTATCTAACTTCTGTATTTAGAATAAATATTCAGTATATAAACCGTTAATAAACGTTTTATAACACAGCGTGTTGTTAGTAAGGTTTTGGTTCCATCGCATTTAATCTGAATCACTTAGAGTCTCATCAAGTTCTCATTTTTTACAAGAACTAAAGTTTTAAATTTATAACTAAAGTTATAAATAACGACAACTCAGAATAAAACTGTTTCTAGTGAAAGCTACTAAAGCCCACTTTAGCCACCAGTGTTTTTAAGCTAAGCTAACACACAAACATAAAGTAAAACTACACGGAATGAGATTAAACACAAGTAAAGACACAAGTTTCTGTTTGAAATATTAGAGCGGTAGTTTTTCTCCTAATTTATATTTATGGGTACAATATTAACATGAGTAGGAAGCAGTTACACTCTGGACCAATCACTGTCCTGGATAGACGAGGACACGCCCCCTCATTAACATATAACCGTAAGCAAAAAAGTAGTGTTGTTTGTGTATAATAGGAGGTATGAACATTAATAAACTAGAAAAACAACAGAGGAGTTGAAGAAATGTTACTAACTGATTTGAGATTTAAGGAATATATAAAGCTAAATATGTATTTTACACAATTGAACATATTTAATGACGTATTGAGTCATGTTGGATGTTAAAGATAAAAGCTCCTCAGCTGATGAAGCGTGTTGTCAGTGTTTCGTTTCTGAACTAAACTGTGACGTCTTCTTACAGAAACAACGTTTCACAGAAAGTGACGTCGCTTGATGTTATTCCAGGTTCATATTTGGCACGTCGGCGCCGAGCGTCATCCATCACGGGCTGCACTTCCTGATCAGCGTCTCCGTGGCGACGAGGTTCAACCGGAGCAAAAAGCATCGCTGGCTTCTCCGCGTCTCCAATTTCATTCTGAGCAGCAGCAGAAGAGAAATAAATAAATAAAGCGGAGATCAGTTCAGCGGAGCGGCAACTTCTCAGCGGAATGAATACTTTTTAATTCGTGAGCCGGGGATGGCCCCGGGCCCCGGGCCCATGTTGATGGATGATGTTTTAATGCTGCTGAATGTTATTTTTACCGAACAGGGAAAACTATAAATTTGGACTTCATTGGCAATGATTGTGCCCGATGCATAAAGGCGCGGCGGCTGTGCGTTGCCCATGAATAATCGCCTCTCGCAGCAGATGTTACTTTGCAGAAACCAATTCCTCGGATAAGATTTGCAGAAGATTAATTGTCTACAGCTGTTTCATGGCCCGCTGCAATCTTAATACATTTATGATAAGTTTAAAAGCTCACTAGAGGCAGCGGAGCCTCCCGAGAGAAAGAGACGCTTCATTCTTACATCTGGATTCATATTCATCATTAGCTTTTATGCAGGCCGACGAGGAGGCCGGCCGTCATTAGCGCACGAGACGCAACAGTGTCTCCTCGTCTCCTTTATCCTCTCCTCTCACACATATTTTCATTTCTCCCCTTTTTTGAGTGACTGAATTATTCAGATTTGTGCAAATGAGTTGTTTTCATTTTTCTCCCGCTGGAAGTGGAAATTGAAAGTGACCCAGCGTGACCTCCATCTATTACTCAAGCTAAATTGCAGTGAGTGTGCAGCGTGGATCATTGTGAGCATGCCGGGCTTTGTTAAACCCGCGAGCCGTGACCTCCGCTCGACGCGCAGCATCTGTACCAGTTTTGGAAGAATCGCCGTGTTACGACCCGCGATGCTCGCTTTTATAAAGCTCATTTAAATATTCTCCACAGAACAAAAGCAATCATGTTCGCAGCGTGGCGGCGGGTCGAAGGCCGGCGCTCGGCAGGACGCGCTTTAAGGGGACTTTTTGAAGAACCATTTCATGTTTAAAAGTTCCTGACACCGACGCAGAGGACATGAACGCCCTGAGGTTTTCATTTAACCCTCCTCCTCCTCATTGTGAGCTTTTCATCAGGCTTCGTGTCTCCGTCCACATCCAGCGTTTATTACACCAATCATCTCGTTGATTGGAAGGAAGCCCTGAGGCGTCAAGCTCTACTATTTAAAACACGTCATATTCTGCATTTATGATCAGATTATGAACAATAATAACTGCTTTATTATGTAATATTAACTTCTCGTATAAGGACATATTGTATATTAGTATATTACAGTCAACAAATACATTAATAAACTCTTTTATCTGCTTATGTTAGTGTGTTATAAACCATGTATTACATGTTTATATACTATTATAGTAAAGTGGTAAAGTAGAGTTTTGTTATAACAACATAACAACTTGTGTTATAACAAGAATCAATGAGATACTTTGATTTTAGTGTAATAACAGAAATGTTTAGTGATATATTACAACAGGAAATACATGTTTATAAAACAGTATATTGATGTTTAGTAATAATGAGAAGAAATATCACATAAAAATATCTTGTTATCATGTTAAACGTTTATAAGAAAATGTTCAAACAAGATATTGATCAAAATATTTAAAGCTGAATCGATTAACAGAACGTTATGGATAACGATAACGATAACATTAACGATAACAATGATACGTTTTAAATCTCAGTCAAATGAATATTGTTGCGTTTTTGGATGAAACAGGATATTAAAAATGTCATATTGTTCCATATTTTCTGACATTTTATGGACAGAGAACACAAACAGATTAAAAGAAAACATAACAGTAAAACGCTAAAGTGCTAAAACATGAAGATACATAAATGTTTTCACACTTTATGTATCTTCATGACACACACACACATTAATGTGACTATAGTTTGTGTTATAAATGCATTTTATAGACCAAATAGATTGAGGCCACACAGGGAGAAGTGTACATGTGAAGGAGGTCATCAATATCCTGATCACACACACACACACACACACACACACACACACACACACACACACGCACGGCTGTGTAGAGGCTGACAGGAAGTGGCCATAAATAATCAGACTAACCACCATCAGCACGGCCTTTACCTCGTTCCTGCGACACCTCAGACATCGAACATGACATAATACGCTGTAATAAAACAAAACCTTCACTTCATAAATTTGCATGATTTATATGGAGGCTATGGAACGAATCGAGCGTCATGAATATGCAGAAACATGGAAGCATTGCAGCTGCATAATTGTAATTTATTCTCATGTGATAGAGGGACTTAATTACTAATTGGTTTCCTGTTTCTCTCTCGGCTCTCGGCTCATTAAGACGTTTGTGTTAATGAACTTAACGTTCTTCCTGCGGAATGTTTTTAATTCTTAGAGTGCCTTTAAAACGTAATGTTTAGAACGTCTTTAGAACGTCTTTAGGACATTCTAAACGTCTCACAGGAAACGTTCCCAACGTCTCACAGGAAACGTTCCAAACGTCTCACAGGAAACG
>NW_022284081.1:0-4805 GCF_004355925.1 Anarrhichthys ocellatus
CACACACACACACACACACACACACACACACGTGTGGTCCAAGTATTTATTTTGCTAATTGTTTTTGTCTTTTTTACTTCCTAAATTGTCCCATTTCACTCCCCTGGGTAAATGCACTGATGAAATACAAAAATGTTTCTCTACAATGATGCAAAAGGCTTCTCTCTCTTACAGATGTTCAGTCCTGGAAACCAAACTCACTTTATAAATTGGGGAATAATTCATCTTTTTACAGCCAGAAGAGCCAAATCACTCTAATCTGAGGCGTATGGGAAATACCCACAGACTGTCGTGACGTCACCCATTGGTTTGTGGACTGATGTTATGAAGCTTCAAGTTCGCTGATTTTGCCGTCACCATCTTGGATTACAGCCATCGCCATGTTTTGTTTTGCAAGCGATGAACAGGAAGTGACCATATCTGGACTGAGGAGGAGTGACGTAGAGACGCCGTATACGTCTCTGGTAGAGACCTGTCAATCACTGTGTAGCCCCGCCCTAAAGCATCCCCTGCTTTATGGTCTGTTTGACTCTAAATGGACCATAATGTACTAAATGAACATCGTGCTGTATTGAAGAAGACTTGAAACTAGAGATTGAGACCATAAACTCATGTTTACAATGTTTACTGAGGTAATAAATCAAGAGAGAAGTAGAGTCATTTTCTCATAGACTTCTATACAACCAGAGGAGTCGCCCCCTGGTGGACACTAGAGAGAATGCAGCTTTAACACATGAAGCTTTGACTTTCTTCTTCTACTCTTGTTTACTGGTGCCAACAACCAAACTAAACTAGTTCATTTGCTCCAAACCAGTTGATTGAAATGCACCTAATTCGCTTTACATTTTTTTGTGCCACATTTCAAAAATAAACTTGACAATTGAATAGAAACACGACGAGTGTCATCGATGACATCTTTCACAATTCATTGTCTAACATCACATATTTGAGTTTAGTTTTTGGACTTGGGAGAGAGTTGTTCATGGTTACTAATACTTTGAGACAGTCTTAGATTATAGGAATAACATGTTTTGTAAAAATGGGCGTAGTTCCCCTTTAAGCTAATTTACCGTTAGGAGGGACAGACCAGTGGGTGGTCCGGGGTCATGGCGTCCACTCAGCTGCACACAGTGGACAAGCTGCCGTCCCTCCACTGTGTCGCATTGAACGTCTTCATTAGACAAACAATAACATCCAGTTACTGACGTATTCAGCAGGATGCTTGGTATCTTTTCATTGCCCAAAACTTGTGGTTGTAACAGGGGTCCAATGCACATTGAGAGCCTCTATTGCCTAAAACCCCAATTGTAAAAATGTATAAAAGCGTATTGTGTGTGTGTCAGACATAACGTTTATTGCGTTTCATTAATGAAGACTTGTCTCTGTACTAATGTCCCCGCTACCTTCTGTTCCCCCCGGACTAACCTTAACACTCTCTCTTCTTGCCAATATTCTGCCGGTGAAACCCGAGCCGCGGGCCAAATATAGCCCCACACAGCGAGCCGTTAGGGACCGGGACAGATGGGACAGCAGGCCACTGCAGAGGCAGTACGCAATTGGACCCTGAACCGGAGAGATCCTGCCGACCGTCACACCGATAAGGCTGCTCTTTTCTCTTTTTGTCTCTTTTCTGACTTCATAAACAGGACGAACCTGGAACCACAAAACCAGGAGGAAGCATTTGGACAAACAGATCAATTCAAGGTTCGTTTTTATTAATACTGGGTTGGTTCTTAAGTGATTGTGAAGAAGAGTATGAGCTACATTATTTAGAGTAACAGTAGAGCTGTTTTAAATGTCGCCTTAATAGACAGCATCAGTCCCTGAAGACACGGTGTCTACATGTTGATTCTTTCTCAATTTATTTGTGTTAAATATAACAAATACTATGAAAATAGATACAAAAGATACAATACATATTGAAGTTAACCTAGTAAGACGTGAGAAATCTTGAAAATAATAAGAGTTAGTGGAACCTTTGACAGCACAGACAGACGATCAGTCGCAATGTTTTCCACATTAATATTTAATAAGCGCCGTGCTGTTGTTGTTGCTCTCTTTTGAGAGACATCGTGTCGGTTCTTCTGTGTAATGTTTTACTGTGAGCGTTCGATCCCGTCGTACCTGTGCGAGAGGTTCAAGGACCTCTCCTCTCTAAGCTCCGGATGGGTGGGGTCTGCGCTCGCTGCTGCTGCTGCTGTTGAAACACAGCTCAGGGGATTAAAAATAACAACAGCTGGTCTCCGGGACGCCATGAGGCTCCGAGTGTCACTCTGCGTCATACGTGTGTCTTCACCAACAGGATCACAACATACTAATACTTCTGGAGAAGCTGAGGAGACGTTTAAACTGAGTGTGACCTTATTTTAGTACATAGAGTACATGTAGAGTACATACAGTACATGTAGAGTATATAGAGTACATGTAGAGTACATGTAGAGTATATAGAGTACATGTAGAGTACATACAGTACATGTAGAGTATATAGAGTACATGTAGAGTACATAGAGTACATGTAGAGTATATAGAGTACATGTAGAGTACATACAGTACATGTAGAGTATATAGAGTACATGTAGAGTACATACAGTACATGTAGAGTATGTAGAGTACATAGAGTACATGTAGAGTATATAGAGTACATGTAGAGTACATACAGTACATGTAGAGTATATAGAGTACATGTAGAGTACATACAGTACATGTAGAGTATATAGAGTACATGTAGAGTACATGTAGAGTATACAGAGTACATGTAGAGTACACTATGTACATTGTTGGGTATGGATTACGTGATAACATCCCTCAGTATAACCTACTGTATCTATAGGAGTGTCATCACGACATCTAAAGAGGATTTGAAAACAAAAATATGTAAATGATGCTATCAGTCAAATTCATCTTTAACTGTTTTGTCTCTTTTTGGTGAATTAAATTAAATTCAAAATACAAGCGTAGGGAGGTGCAGAGAGAGTCTGTCATCATAACTGTTTATATGTCAGGACTGGATAATTAACGTCATCGACTCGTAAAATATGTCTTTTTGCAGGTTTGCTATGAGATACAGAGATTACATTCATCTGTGTGTCACAGGGATACTTTTGAATTTAAGGTCCAGTATTTTTTCTGTGACGTCTACATCTGAAGCTCGACTGCTCTTGCTTCCTGCTGACCGTTACCTCGTTGACTAATCTATAAACTGTGTGATTGTCCGGTTAAATGACGGTCCATGTGTGTTTCAGGATGCAGGACGGGAGTCGGAATCCGCCGCTCCCCGTCTCTCAGCTGCTGAAGAACCCGGCAAGAGGCGGGACCTTGGAGGGCGATGGGGGGGTGTTTTCCGAGGCGTCCTCCGACGGGGAGCTCTACCTGGACTCGGTGACAGAGCTGGATTCTGGAGACGGAGACTTTGCAGATCTCACTGCTTTCTTGAGTGCAGACGAGATACACCGCAGCCTGGACCTGGCCCTGGAGGCCTTTGGCGACACGTTGGAGTCTGAAGATCCAGGTCCATCTTCTAATCCCACATCCCAGGAGCCGGCTCTCCAACCTGTCCCCTCCCTTCCTACTGAAAACCTCTACACAAGCCCAAACGTGCAGCACCAGACCAAAGCCCCCTTGTCTGTGCCCCCCGAGGGTGCTGCAGTTGAAGTCTCCTCGAGTCAGAACGCCCCCCTAAAGAAACCCCTACAGGTGTCCGCTGAGGCTCCGGCCTCTGCCGAGAAGGTCGCCCGCCGCAAACCAATGCAGCCAGTTTACAAGCAAGACAAACCTCGGCTGGTCCACGAAGGCCTGGAGCTGAACGATCGGGCCGGTTCCGCCACGGAGTTCTGCAGCCGAGCCGCCACGTTCATCGAGGAGCTGTCGTCCATCTTCAAAGGTTCTGCTCACCTGGAGCAGCAGCAGGCGGAGGAGGACTCGTCCTCTCCCGACAGCGGCTACCTGACTCCGAGGAGTCGGCGACCGGCCCCTCAGGGCTCGGCCTCCGCTCCCGCTCTGCCTCCCTGCCAGAAAGCGGAGACCGTGAGCCTGGAGCCTCAGCCCGGAAGCCCGACGGGTCCGCCGGCTAACGCTGGGTCTCAGCTCTCCGGAGCTCCGGCGGCATACGGATCGCTGTCTCCTCCCTGCTTCCTCCAGAAGCTGAAGAGCCAGGAGGTGGCGGAGGGAAGCCCCATTCGTCTGGAGTGCAGAGTCACAGGAAACCCCCTGCCCCTCGTCAGGTAAGGTTTTGATCTTCAATCTGAAGTAGCTGTTCTGGAGCTTTCAGCAGATGGTGTGTTCCTCTGTTGTGATGGAACTGAAGATGTTCAACTATCCCATTTTTCCTGAGCACTTGAAGGACTTCTGGTCCATGTTGGTGTTGAAGGTTTGACCTGAAACACATTGCTTTAGGGTGGGGGCTTGAGTAGACAGGTAGCCTCTGTTTTGATAATTATATCACACTGTACGGTGGAGGAGGAGCTGAGCTCCTGACTGCAGGTGTCATAACCAGTTAAAAGTTTCTCACAGTAACTTTAACTAATTTAAACAGTGTCAGCATGTGCATCTGTCAGATAAAATAATATTAATTCATATTATCTGGTAAAATGAATGGAAAAGATTAACAAATCAAACCTGTTATAATAATTTACCTTACTGAACTTGTTTTAAACATAATTTGTTTAACTTACTCTTCTACCAATTGATGGATCCATTATGTTCTTTTTATTTATTTATCTTTTTGATGATGTACCAGGCAATTCTGCTGAGTCGAGCTAATGCTGATGTGTCTTAAAGCTGCATTCTCTCTAGTGTCCACCAGGGGG
>NW_022284082.1:0-4804 GCF_004355925.1 Anarrhichthys ocellatus
TTCTATTTTTTTGTGTTTGATTTGATATATATATATATCTATTTAAGTATATCATATTTTATATTAGTACAAACATACAAGGCCTCTTTATATGTCTTAAGCAACAAAAAATATGTTTGCCTCAAGTTGAGCAAGATCATAATCAAATCAAACACAAAAAAATAGAAATAAAAAAATCAAATACAAACATAAATCAAATACAAACATAAATCAAATACAGGGCTATCTCAAATTAACTTAAAGCTATCAAGTAAAGAAAAAGCTTTAGAGTATTGTTGTCTTTACCAAGTTTTAGTTTTACTTTCCTGAAGAGTTTTAACTCATTCTTCCAATGATTCAAACTATGTTTAGTCTCATAAACTCTCTCGATCTGCATTTATGTACACACAACGTCCCCAGTAGCAACACTTTATTGAGAACAAAGTCTGAGGTCCTGTTTTCAACCAGACATCAAATTGAACTGTCTTCACTGAGAAGGAGGAGAACTCAACCTCCCTGGACTGTAACCAGCTCATATCACACAGTATTATTTGAGTATTAACACTCTCTGTATTGCTAAATGAGTGACAGTGATGAACTGGTTTACCCTTTATTGTGTTGGAAAGCAACTAGTTCAGGTGTTCCACTTTGGAACCATCATGTCTCATCATTATCATACAATTATCATCAGCTTGCTCAACACACGTAGAAATCCTGGATTCGCAACTTCACACAGCAGACACGTCCATCAGCCTGTATTGATTGAATCTCTGTGTTTGGCACCTCGAGGAGTTTGTGCACTTAGTATATTAAACTAGTTGGCAACTTCAGTGGATTTAAGATTTTAAGTGATGCCATCAATGAAGCAGCATTGTTTGTATGGTGCATGTTTTAGAAAGAAACAACCATCACTGCTGGTGATGTCATGCCACTGAAGTGGGACTGCGAGTTCAGGAAAAACCCACCGCAGTACCTCACAGATTGCATTAAGACATAAGGCATTTTTATAAGTCCCAGAACACAGTTCTAAGAAGCCCCCTTTTTATTGCATCTGAACTACAAGAACCAGGAATGACCGCTGTTCTTACAATGCCATTTTGAGAGACTTTTTTAAGCACCTATTTCAGAGTAGGTACTCTCCCTGTGCTGTGAGCAGAGTACAGTGATTGGTTGAACACATGAGCCAATGCAGGATCGGCATCACCTGCACCACAATTTTTTTAAACCTGTGAGGCATTTAAATAATCTACAAAAAGCAGAGTAAGTATCACTCTTTAATGAACCTTTAAGAATGCTTGAATGATGTCATAAACCATAACAAGTCCACCCTGTTACACTTATCTATAATGGAAAGCATTCATTTTTGATAATTTTGAAAATAAGGTTAATAAACGTACTAAAAATCTTGCTCGGTTGTCACAAAGTGCTAGCTTGTTTTTCATCACATGAGTTGTTAACTTTAGCATAAAATGTGGCCCCTGTTACCATCCAGCCTGATACTGTTTTGCCCAGTAACAGGCTGGAGACACAGTTAAGACGTTAAGAGGGCGAGATAAATAGTGTTTCCAGCATGGGTTGGTGTTTGTCATTAATTGATTATGAATGTGTTTGTTATATACTTTTGAAATATTTGTTAAAATGGCATGTGTGTATTGGTCCCCTGGCACTCCGGTACAGCAGCGGTGCTACAGGGCACGTCGGGATGCAGACCTTGAAAGACGGCAGCAATACCTCAAAAAAGAGAAGGATCGCTGGAGAGAGTAGAGTAGAAGGAAGAAAAAAGAAAGTGTCAAACCTCAGTGAAAGAGAGAAGAGAGCACAGAGAAAGAAATTGCGAGAAAGGAAGAAAAAGCTGAGGGAGAGTGCCAGATTACCAGAACCCTGAAGGGTAGAAGAGAGATGGTTAGGTGTGTGAGTGAGTGAGAATTTTTATTTAAAATGTTTTATTGTTTTTACGACCTAGGAGGGAGGCATCGACTGCCCGATTTGAATGTCTCGTAGGCTCTCGCCTTATAGTGTGGAAAGGAGGTAATTCTAATTCAAATAATAAATTTACCCATTTCTGTCAAAATAATCCTTGTTAATGTAATGTTTCTGAGTAAATCTAGACATACCAGTGCACACACTATGCCAGGCTGAACAGCCATGTGCCTCAGGATGTCCATGAATGTGGAATGAGACATGAGGATTCTCTTTAGGGTTTTAAGAGAGACCTTCAACGGTCTCATAAACATTTTGCCGCAGCAGAGGGATCATCATGGCTGATCATTTAGAGGGCTTTATTTCTGTGTTTTGACTGCCCATGGGGTGTCTTACCGGGTGACGGAACAGGCTTTTGATGTTCCAAAGTCCACCATTTTTAGAGTTGTGCACAGGATTGCCGAGGAGATTTGTTGACGCAAATCTTCTTCACCAGTCCTAACACCATCCTAACACACAGGCTGTGGGGGCCATAGATGGCTGTCAAATAAGAACTAGAAAATTCCTAAAGAAATTTTGACAGTGTGGCTTCTACTGCCCGAAGAAATCGCAATATATACACACGCCAATGTTACCGGTAGTGTCATTCAGGTTCAATTGAGATAGCGCTACTCTCTTTTCTGCATTTCAGATTAATACTCTTGGATTGAATCTTGTATTTGTGGGGCTTTTATTTCGAAAGGGTGGGACTGGGTGGGTGAGAGAGGGGGAGAGGAGACAGAATCATAATGCTTGACACTAAAATGAGAGGCTTCATCACAAGCATTCCAGTTAGAATTCATTCTGTGGGGCTTTTAATTTGAAATGGGGGGAGGGGGTGAGAGGGGAAAAGTCTTCTAAAAATATCTAAGACCTGAATGACTGTACGAGAGAGAGCGAGAGTGAGACTGATTTCTCTGGCAATCTTTCTCATTTGGAAATTGTCCTATGTTTTATCATTTACAGCTTACATAACTATTGTCCTGCTCTGCCATGTCTTTCCTCGTCTCTCCCTCTTGTGTTGCGGTGTGTGTAAATGTCACTCGAATCAGGAAACTTATCAGAATACCCATATTTGATTGGCTGAGCTCCATCACGTATATCTCTAAATCATGTGTGTGCGGCTTTCATTTAAAAATGGGGGGGGGGGAGTCCTCTAAAAGTCTCCAAGACCTGAATGACTGTATGAGAGAGAGACACACAGAGAGAGAGATAGAGGGAGAGGAGTGTATGTGCATGTGTGTCTCAGTGCCTCTGTGTGTTTATCAACATCACTAATGAGCTCATCAGGAAAAACGGGAGAGTAATTTTTCCGGAGTTACTATTATTTTCCACTGAAGGAGTCATATTTAATCATTTTGGAGTGTAATTACTTCCAGTAGCCAGTAGAGTGTGAGTAAATATTCAGAATAAAATCTATTGGAGTAAAACAGCGTGACCACGCCCACAACGGTTCCTTAAGTTTCGTTTCTGCCGCCATGACACCTCTCGCTACGCTGGAATGAGCTGACGTTTTATGGTACGGAAGAGCTGAAGTGAGAAACAGAAGACGGCATTTGAAATAGCATGTCAGTTAAGGTCATTCTTTTTGGTTAACTTCATGTGTGTAAGGTACATTTTGTGGCAACATTTCAGCTAACCTAACGTTACTTCACTATTTGCATTGTCAGATATGAGCCGTAGCTTCTGATTGTTCGTGTTACCAGATGTTAACGTTAGCTTCTAACTTTTTCACATAGTCACAGTCAAACGTTAGCTTCTAACATATTAACATCAATTCGCAAAATATTTGGTGGTTCATGGACATATTAACGTCGACGCACCTGGATTAAAGTCTCAATAAAGTAGTATTAGCTATCATCAGTAGCCAGCGGACTTCACTGAGCAGGTGCACCTGTGTTTTATTCTGTGTAGAGTGCTGATAGAGTGACTGTCTTTTGCTGCAGTTAGTTGGTGCAACAGGTACATTTTACTGTGAAAATGGCTATGTAGACAGACCGTTACAATTTGCAGTTTGTTGGCACTAACATGTGTATTTTACTCTGAAAAGGGCTGTTAAAGACCGTTTTAAGCGGACTGTTTCTAGCTGCGTTTTTTGGCGCTAACACGTGTATTTTACTCTGACAAGAGCTGTTAACGACTGTTTTAAGCAACTGTTTCTAGCTGCGTTTGTTGGCGCCAACACGTGTATTTTACTCTGAAACGAGCTCTGTAGATGGACTGTGTTTCGCTGCAGTTCGTCAGCACCCTGGTCGATGCAACATGTGTGTTGTACTTTGAAAAAAATGCACTTCACTCTGTTGACTGCTAAAACTAGCTGGGCTTGACATTGGGCCACCCGCGAAGTGCGGGTAGAATTCCGCAGCATAAGCTGATTGGTCTGTTGCACTGTGGCGTGCTAGAGACGGCCAAGTCGGAGACAACCAGGTGAAGTAGACACTGTTCAAGATGAGACAACTCGTTACATTTCTGTTACTGTGATGCTGGAGTGACGCGAATAGGCGATGGCGCGATTCAAGCGAATGAAGAGGTCCCTTTAGTACAGTGTAATAAAGACGTGCTTAAAATGTCCCTCGTTTTTATAATGAAATAGTTTACCCCTGTGGAGACATTAGTCCATGCATCATGTCTTTCTAATGTTAGCTTACTATGGTATTACTAATGTTGGCAGTTACACTGGTTCTGTACATTTAATTGGAGTTGTAACTGTTAAAAATACTGAATTGTTGGCTGTTTCTGATAATGAAACTAATTAAATTTTTTTGTCATGAAGGATGCAGGCTGTAAGAGTGAAGTACAGAGATCGTCAGAAGTACATTTGTTATGAGGGGCAACTAACCTTCAAATCATTTGTGGATTGTGGTGA
>NW_022284084.1:0-4859 GCF_004355925.1 Anarrhichthys ocellatus
TGTGTGTGTGTGTGTGTGTGTGTGTGTGTGTGTGTGTGTGTGTGAGGTAGCGAGCTAGCTAAGTGGCGCAGTGATGTCATAGTCCCTGTGTTTTCACATGGGAACCCGATAGCTCTGAACGATCCAAGGCGAGCAATTTTTGGCTCAAGCGCACTTGACATAACAGAGAGATAATTGCAGACTTTGTGTCCGCGGACCCCTCCAGAGATCCGGAGGATCACAAACCCTCTAGCATTTCGGACACTTTGATGACGCGTTAATGCCTGCGAAAACATTTACCGCCTCAGAGATCACAGATATAATGATGTAAATGTAACGCCCCCCCCCCCCCCTGAATCAGGAGACGATGTGAAGTTTAGATTCAGTTTGATTTTCCTCTCAACTGTTGCCAAGGCATTGAAAATTAAACACGTTGATATTGTATTCCTCTTCCACACCTTTGATCCGGAGAGTCGCCATTACCGATGACACAATGAATGATATTATTTAGTGTAATTCAGTAATGGGAACTCCGGCGTCTAGAGTGAGGTCAAGTAGAAACTCCGTCATTATCATTACCGGCTGGACGGCTGCAGTCTGGAGCTGCTCCTCTGGACGGGAGCTGACTTTAATGTAACAGTAATAGCAGATTATATTGAGCATGCCGTAGCCGTGGAGATTTATTAAACTTTTTATTTATTGGTGAAATGTGTTAGAGCTCACATGCAATTTCTTCTTTTTGCAGCAGCAGTTGCACATGTTCACACCAGGCAGCTGGCGGTGTCGCGCTGCATGCCTCACAGAGCTCTGCACTCTCCAAAACAAAGACACATTTCAGACCGTGTGCAGCTTCCAACACACTAAACTCAGTGCTGTAGCTTGTGAATCACTTTTGTAAGAGTAATAATGATTTGTTTGGACCACTGCACTCTCGATGTGGTTGATCCTCCGGAGGATTTAACATGTGCATGCACCACCACGCTAGCTCTGGATGAGCAAAGGAACTACAAAGCCAAAGTTTCTGTCTCAACAAAATATAAAAATAATGCGTATTTCTAAAACGTTTGCACAATGTGTGTGCCCTTGATTCTTCTGAAGAGTCTTTTATTGAAAAGCTTTTTGTTGATGATTATGACAAAGCATTCTTCACGTTTCTACATTCTGCCCTCGAGAGACGTGCAGGAAGAAGTGACGGCTCTGTTTTTAACAAGAAGCTTTAAAAAGAGTCATTTTAAAGAGGCAGGTTGCCTTGAAGCGAAGTGTGAATACCTTCTGGATCATAAACAATAAAAACACCTTTTGAAAAGTGTGAAAATGAGAGATGCGTAAAGTTAAAGCTATGTTTAAAGATTTTCTTTATGTTGCTGGACACCTGGCGTTAATGAGCAGCTTTGGAAAGGGGTGTGTGTGTGTGTGTGTGTGTGTGTGTGTGTGTGTGTGTGTGTATGTTGTCCTTTGGTGGAAATGTCCTGTCAATTTATTTGATCTGTGTTTTCAATCACATCCTCTGGTGATAATGACGGAGATAATATTGAGAAATGCCAGAGAGAGATGATGTATTGGAGCTCATGACTTGGCCTCACAGTATTGATAGCACAAAGACTATATTGCATTGATTATGGATATTTCAAATAACATCACAACAGTTCAGCTGTAGAGCTGTGTTTTCCTGCTTCATCAGAAGCTCTCCTCTCCTCCGTCACGCTGATATTCATGAGCTGCAGCATGATGATGATCTGCTTATGAAACTTGTAATGAAGCCGTTCTGTGGATCATGAAGCCCAGTCTGTAGGTATCTAATGCAATAACACCAGTAATAAAGTCATATAGTAATAACGTCATATAGTGACATAAATAGAAGACGTAATAACAAGAGAAGTTTAACTATTGTCAGTAGTAGAGGCCGGGATGGAGGACATATTGTTGTAGTAGTTCTACAAGTAGCTGTAGTCTCTCATAGTAATATTATTTGTATTATATATAATATATATTACATAATATTACTCTGAGAAACTACAATATGGTGTGTGTGTGTATACATATATATCTTTATACACACACCATATTCCATTTTGATATTCCGTATTCGGTCTTTTTCTGAATTTAGATGAAGACATTAAGCGATATGAGGATATTATTCTGGTTTTAGAAGCATTCTTCGGAAGTATTGACAGAGTTTATGCATCTCAGTTGTTGTGTTTACTGTACGACACACAGCCTCTCACCTCTGTAGGGCCAACACTGTGCAACACTGTGTCAGACTGCAGCAGAGATGCTCACATCCCTGGAAGGAGAACACGTCTAAAACACAGTGAAAGATTGTTTTGGGATGTGCCGACGTTTTCCAGAAGGCTGAGGGCCCCCCCCCCCCCGCTCCGCAGTATGCACGGCTGCATGTAAACATTAGTGGAATAGTTATATTTCAACTAAACTAATACCATCTTTTTCACAATAAGGTCACAAACCATAATATGTTGTGCATGTAAACATAGTCACTGTTTCTTATATTTCTATATGTACAGTGTGTGTGTGTGTGTGTGTGTGTGTGTGTGCGCGTGCGCGTGTGTGTGTAACAGTGTTAGTGTTAACATGATCTTTATTTCTCTACTGTTAGCTGTGTATATGTGCTGTTATTATCATTCCAGCAGGCGTCTCATGTCTCATGTTATCTGTCCATGTAGGAGTTGAGGCTGTTCACTCTGATTTATGGCTCTGGAGGTCTAACTGTGTATATTTACAGTCTCATGACCTGAGAATGACACCCGCTGGGCTGAAAAGGGGGGGGGGGGGGGGGGGGGGGGGGGGGGGGGGGTCACGGACTGCTGCGTGCACACACACATACACACACACACACACACACACATGCATATACAAATGCACACTTTCAATGTTTTGTCTTGTATACGGTCACAGAGGGGAACACAAATACACTTTGACAACTAAGATTTGACACGAGCTTAAAAACATGCACTGTTGTGTTTCTCTACTCTTTGTCATCTTCTGCCTGTTTGTGCATCAGTTATCTGAGCATATCTAAGTTGTTTCACTTTTCCTCTCAATCCCCAAACACCAAGAAAAACCCACGTTTCCAAATCACTTTTATCACTATTAGGAAATGATAGATTTTAAAGCTGCAATCTGTAACGTTTTACATGTTCAAACTACAGCAAATGACGACACATCCGGTGTTGCCATATGCATGTAAAGTGATCAGTATCATCATTTACTGTCATTAGATCAGAGCTCTTTTTTTGTGATTTAACAAAAAGTATTCTGGGAAATGTAGATTACTAAAAATGCAAATTTCACCGCTTGAACACATCAAGATATCGACTCCTGGACTCTCAGATGAACACGTCTACAACGGTTCTTAAGATTTCTTACTAAAAAGTTGCTCCTCATTCTTCCTGCGTTTTTCGACCAAAGTCCAGCAACACGTGTCAGTTTCCTGTTGTTACGTGCAGCTAGGTTTAGACAACAAAACTACTTTGTTAGCTTTAGGGAAATGTTGTCGACGGAAGTGCCGTTACTGAAGTACGCAAGTTCTGTGACAAATAAATCAAGGTTGTCTTCTCGTTGACACCAACTGGCTGAAAGATCGCTGTTAGTTGGACCTGCCCAGCTCCTCTCCCGCCGAGGCTTTTGCAGTCTTTATACTTCCTGGTTCAAGATTACGTGGATAATAAATTATTTCATGGGATACCTACAAATGCCAGCGCTTTCTTTGCTGTAGGTATAGCTATGCTGGAGCCTGCTCGGGTTGGGTGAAGCTGTGGGTAAGAAATGGCTGAACAAGATGACAGCTGCTTGTTTACCCAGCAGCCCGCGGGGTGGATCGACACCTCAGCCTCAGACCATCACAGGCCCGTCTCCAGAGAGGCAAGTGGTGCTTTGGCACAAAGTCCAGTTCACATGGGTTTGATTAAACCACTGGTGATAGTTTGTACCTTTGCAGTGTTTTGTGTGTGTGTGTGATTTACATATCAGTGTGAAACTCTGGCAGGATAAACAACACGGTCGCCTCTATCGTTTCTCACACTGCTCTCCTCTTTTCTCTTTTTCTTAAATCCTCCTCTTTGTATAACTGGCTTCCATCCCATCTACATGTATGAGTTTCAACCCTTCTCTCTCGCAACTTTTACAATAAATGAGAAGTTCAATGTTATTGGAAATGTGTTCATTAGCTTTTTCCAAATGTGACATCAGAAGGTCAATCTCACGTCTTTGTGGTAAAACCTGCTGGAGTCGGTTATCCATAAAGTAGGGGAAGTTTAAATAGTACACCTACCAACCATGGATGCATTACTGAACAGGCCTACAGGGGCAGCAAAGATACGCGTAATAACCAGGAAGAGAATTCAAATGAACATAAAGAAACATAGTCAAAAAAGACTACAAAGAGATGCAAAATGAACACAAAGACACAAGAAAAACTACAATGAGACACTAAATGACCACAAAGACACAAGAAAAACTACAATGAGACACTAAATGACCACAAAGACACAAGAAAACTACAATGAGACAGTAAATGACCACAAAGACACAAGAAAAACTACAATGAGACACTAAATGACCACAATGACACAAGAAAAACTACGAGACACGAAATGACCACAAAGACACAAGAAAAACTACGAGACACGAAATGACCACAAAGACACAAGAAAAACTACGAGACACGAAATGACCACAAAGACACAAGAAAAGCTACGAGACACTAAATGACCACAAAGACGCAAGAAAACTACAACGAGACACTAAATGACTAAGACACAAGAAAAACTACAATGAGACACTAAATGACCACAAAGACACAAGAAAAACTACGATACACGAAATGACCACAAAGACACAAGAAAAACTACGAGACACGAAAT
>NW_022284085.1:0-702 GCF_004355925.1 Anarrhichthys ocellatus
TTAGCAAATGGCTGCAATGAAACAAAGAGTGAAAAATTTAAAGGGGTATATATTTCTTCAGTGTCGGATATGAAAACTGACCCTGAGTCTGCTGGTCTGAGTGCAGCCTCATCTATCTGAATGTTTGCTGAGTCAGAGTTCTCAGATGACGATAAGAACAGACCTGAGATCAGGTTTCTGAAGATCAGCTGATATCTGATATTTAACAGTGAGAGCTGCTGCAGCTTTAAAGGACAAAGCTGGACATGTTCTACAGATTTATGACTTTTGTAGAGAGAATTATGTTCTCAAAGAAAGGACATTTTGTCACTATGTGTATTTTACCTCCACAGCAGCTTTTGCTCTGACAAACTCGTCCTCAAGAGACTCGTTTCTGGTCAGAAGGGAACGAGTCCGTCTGTGCTGTCTGGAAGCAGCACAGTCCTGAAAACACACACACACACACATACACACATACACACACATACACACACACACACACACACACAGAGAGAGGTCAGAAAAGACAAAACACCAGAAAACTTTAACGGTCTTCAAAGTCATATTTAAAGAGACAGTAACCGCTGAAGTATCTGCAGGTAACGATCTGTTATCCCACGCTCCCTGAACTACTCACTGTATTTGGTTCAGCTTGTACTTTTATATTTTACTTTCTGTCAGGATGAAGTACTACAGTATAAATACTGTCAGGATGAAGTACTC
>NW_022284085.1:712-4803 GCF_004355925.1 Anarrhichthys ocellatus
TACTGGCAGGATGAAGTACTCTGGTCAGGATGAAGTACTACAGTATACATACTGTCAGGATGAAGTACTACAGGATAAATACTGTCAGGATGAAGTACTCTGGTCAGGATGAAGTACTACAGTATAAATACTGGCAGGATGATGTACTCTGGTCAGGATGAAGTACTACAGTATAAATACTGGCAGGATGAAGTACTCTGGTCAGGATGAAGTACTACAGTATAAATACTGTCAGGATGAAGTACTACAGTATAAATACCAGCAGCTGACCTGTGGTGAAGACGTGAAGTCCAGGTCATCGAAGCTGTGGATGTCAAAGTAGTTCTTTGTTCGAGGATCCGTTTTAAACTCTGCAGACCTAAAGGGACCAGAAGAGACCAGAAGAGACCAGAAGGGACCAGAAGAGACCAGGTATCAGCTGAGGTGAGAGCTGCATAGCGCCCCCTTCAGGCTCACTACATTCTGACAATACTGTATTGTTCTCAAGTAAAAGTAGTTCAATTAAAGTAAAAAGCAGGTCGGTTCATGAGTTACATGTTAAACAGGTTATGATGACACATGATAATATTGTTAAACAGTAAAGGAACAACAGGAACATGATAAAAAGTGTATGGACTTATGAATAACATGAATAACACTTGATTTACCACAGCAGTTCACTGGAGGAGTGCTGGGAGGTGCATCTCTTCTCGTGTCTCCTCCTGAGTCCTCCGTCCTCCACGTCCAGGTTCACCTCGTCCCATTTGTCCAGAGGAGACGACAGACTGACTGAGAACACACGGGAGAACATCATTGTGATGACGACATCACTGTGATGAAGGTAACATGATGATGATGTCACCGTAGTTGAAACTGAAGTTTGTTTTTTAAGAAAACACAAAAAAACTGGAGGCTGCAGCTAAAGATTATTTTCGATTATTATTTTTGATTGTCCAACACTGGATCCTAGACCAGATCCTAGACCAGATCCTTCACTGGATCCTAGACCAGATCCTTCACTAGATCCTAGACCAGATCCTTCACTGGATCCCCCACTGGATCCTAGACCAGATCCTTCACTGGATCCTAGACCGGATCCAATTTGGTTGTTTAGATGATAGAATGTGAGAAAATGACGATCAGTCGTCGTCTGAAGTCTCGTTTTCTTCACAACCCAAAGAAGAAGAAAGAAACCAGATCATTTAGACATTTAAGTTTCAATCAGATAATTTGGGCTTTTATTTTCTTAAAAAATGACTCAAACCGTTTAACGGAATATTAAAATTGTTAACAACTAATCAATAAATCATTGCAGCTGTAAATGGAAACATTTGTCTCCGGATCACATGAATGTTTATGAACCAATGAGAGAAGAAGCAGCCCATATCCATCACAACTTGTGTGCTGGTTTAGTCTGCAGTACCTGAGTCCAGGGAGACCCTCTCAGGTGTTCTGGGGCTGGCGGGCAGGTGTTCCACCTCCACCTGGATCAGCTCCGTCTCATCCGGTCTTGTCCGGCGCCGAGGGCTCCTGGAGCTGCCCTTCCTCCTCAGAGGACTCCTCCTCTGGTCCTTGTTACTGCTGCTACCACTAACACCACTAACACCACCATTACTGCCCCCGGTGCTGTCTGCCGGCTCACTGAGGTCCACGAGGTCCAGAGCTGTGGACAGAACTACAGGACGACAGGATGGAGGGTTAACGGGTCAAACTTCCAACTTCAGTCCAACTGTCCACATATTTATGTCTCCATCACTCCTTTTATCTTAATATATATGAATCTTTCATACTTGTGTTTGTAAACAGTCAGAGTGTGTCTTTGATCTCCTGTATATTCTGTATTAACCTCTACATGTCACCATCACACTCTGAAACACGCTCAGTTTGAACAGAAAACATTTCAGCTGTCGTCAGTTTGTATGAAAACAGAAACAAATAGATTCTGTTCTAGACTCTTAATGAACGTGAGGCGGAGGACGGAGGTCACAGGTGTTCATTAACGGGAGGTGTACCTGCTGAGTCGCAGGTGACAGATGGTCACAGAGGAGGAAGGACGACAGCCAAGGACGCAAAGTTAGAGAGAGAAGAAGAAGAAGAGAGGAGGTCAGAGGAAGAATAAAAGAGGGTGACAAAGACTGAATAGGTTCATAGAAGAAGAGCAAAGGAGAGGAGGGGGGGGGGGGTAAACACAGAGCTGAGCAGACCTGAGGAGGACAGGTGAGACGGGGGGGTAATTAGCAGGAGTCTACCTGCTGTGTTGGATGTGAGCGGTCGAGTGGAGGGGGCGTCGCTCCGGCTCTCTGACAGGAAGTCATCGATGGAGGGACTCAGCAGGGGTCGACTCTCCTGCTGCTCCCGGACCAGCTGGAGACCACAAGCACCATTTAGACACCCGTTAGACACCCGTTAGACACCGGTTAGACACCGGTTGGACACCCGTTAGACACCGGTTAGACACCGGTTAGACACCCGTTAGACACCCGTCAGACACCGGTCAGACACCCGTCAGACACCCGTCAGACACCCGTTAGACACCGGTTAGGTCTAACACGTTAAATTACCAGATTTAAATTGAGGTAAAAACCTGCAGGTTTGACTCAGCAAATGACAGAACAACTCAAACAGGTGCAATACCATGAATGTCTTTGAGGAGAGACTCGGGTTTACGGGTCAAAAACCAGACAGACTGAAGCCTGCAGGGACTTTTTCTACACTATTCAAGTCCCAAAATGTCAGAAAGTGTCTTTAAGGATACTTATATTCCAGTATTTCCCTTATTCTGAAAAAGCCAATATTCCTGTTTAAATGCAGCCTTTTATACTCTGATCAACATAAAACACCTTCATGATGCTCGTCCTTCAAACAACTTTATCTTCTATCCTTTTTGTCACGTTGCTAATTCTGAACATCCAAACTGAATGCTGCTCTCCTAGCGCTGCCGAAAGGCATTCTGGGAAATGCAGGACAACATTTAATTCAGTGGTTCAGCCTGAGGCCTGATTCAATCTGAACACAGAACTCTGTGTGTGTGTGTGTGTGTGTGTGTTTGTGTGTGTGTGTGTGTATGTGTATGTGTGTGTGTGTGTGTGTGTGTGTGTGGCCTCCTAATCCTAATCCACACAGTTGAGTGCGTCCACATGTCAACGTGAATATGTTTGACTTTAATCCTGTGAAAGAGCACCACTGTCCACTAAAAGACACCCGGACTCACATCTCAATTCATGCTTCACTTACAAGTAGGAAACATGTCTACATTGTTTACATTCTGACTTCAGCTGATCAATGAGAAACAATAAGAGAATAAACAGGTGGAATAAAAAAGTAACGATACAAAATCATGACATGAATAAGATGTGTGATTAAATGATAATTACAGACGTAGTAAATTACTTTACTGCACTCTACTGCGTTTCTTTACTGCGTTTCTTCACTGCGTTTCTTCACTGCGTTTCTTCACTACGCATTTCTTCACTACGCGTTTCTTCACTGCGCGTTTCTTCACTGCGTTTCTTCACCGCACGTTTCTTCACCGCACGTTTCTTTACTGCGTTTCTTCACTACGCGTTTCTTCACTACGTTTCTTCACTGCGTTTCTTCACCGCACGTTTCTTCACCGCACGTTTCTTTACTGCGTTTCTTCACCGCGCGTTTCTTCACTGCGTTTCTTCACTACACGTTTCTTCACCGCGTGTTTCTTCACCGCGCGTTTCTTCACTACACGTTTCTTCACCGCGCGTTTCTTCACTACACGTTTCTTCACCGCGTGTTTCTTCACCGCGCATTTCTTCACTGCGTTTCTTCACTACACGTTTCTTCACCGCGCATTTCTTCACTGCGTTTCTTCACTACACGTTTCTTCACCGCGCATTTCTTCACTGCGTTTCTTCACTACACGTTTCTTCACCGCGTGTTTCTTCTTCACCGCGCGTTTCTTCACTACATGTTTCTTCACCGCGCGTTTCTTCACCGCGCGTTTCTACACCGCGTGTTTGTTCACCGCGCGTTTCTTCACCACGCGTTTCTTCACTGCGTTTCTTCACTACGCGTTTCTTCACTACGTTTCTTCACCGCACGTTTCTTCACCGCACGTTTCTTTACTGCGTTTCTTCACC
>NW_022284086.1:0-4803 GCF_004355925.1 Anarrhichthys ocellatus
TCCCAGTTTATTTATTCATGGGTGGGTTCACTGCTATCTGAAGGGAGGACCAGAACCTTTTGAGGCCTGGTGAAGTTTTAGTTGGTTGGCATCTGTAACATCACCGCTAGATGCTGCCAAATTACACACTAGTCCTTTAAGATGCATTTTATTTGAAATATGGGACATTTAAATTATACATTTTCCAAACTTTCTTTGAGAAACGTTGTGGAGCACAACAGCAAGCTGCTAAACGACAGGTCTGCATCTTGGAAAACAAATATCACACGATTAAATCCAAACTAACTGCAATATCTATATAATGAAATACTTACTGAGTAAATGTTATTATTTGATATTAGGCCCAATGAGAACAACCAAAAACTGGAATGTGAATATTAATAATTCACAACAGTTAATTAAGGCTGCTGCAGTCCAGCATCACAAAGCCAAAAACTTAATTTGAAGAGGAAATGCTCGATTGCAGCCTGTCATCTTGCCAGAAATTCCTGCTGCTTCCTCAGTTGTTCAAGTTCCTCTTTCATTTCTCTTTCACGAGATTCCCTTAACTTATCCTCCTTCTCCATGTCATCCTTCACTTCCCTCATTTGTTGCTCAAACTTTTCCTCTAGTTTCTTCTTCAGCTCCTCCTCCTCTTTGTGCATTTGCTCTTCTTTCTCTTTAAGGATTCGTTGTTTTTCCTCTTCAACCGCCTTTTCTGACCACTGGAACATTTCAGTGGTGTAATGGCTTCCTCCGTTCTCCCATATTATGTTTCTGATCTTGTCAAGCAGCTCGCTGACCTGCGACTGATCCTTCACCTCGTTATTGAAGACGTGGTAGTGGCCGTTACATTTGTCCACAAGTTCCATCAGGTCTTCGCTGTCCTTCAAGAACTCCTCAATAGGTTTCCCTTTGAGCAGGTCACCGTGGGTAAAGAGAACCATGCTGTATCTGTCTGCTCCCTCTCCAAACAGTCTCTGAATCTTCTGCACTGTATTCTTTTCTTCTTCTGTGTATCTGCCCAGTTTGATGACGACCAGGAAGACATGGGGTCCAGGAGAAGCATAATACATGCACCGGACTATTTGTTCACAGGTTTTCTCTGCATCAGTCCTGGTGTCAAACAGACCCGGAGTGTCAATAACAGAAACCTTTTGCCCGTTCACTTCACCAAAGGCCTTTTTACAGGAGGTAGTCAACGAATTAGGAGAGAACTCTGATTTAAAGATCCTTTCTCCCAGAATGGTGTTTCCTGTGGCGCTCTTCCCAACTCCGGTCTTCCCCACCATCAGAATCCTGAACTCCTCAGTAATGTCGCAGGTTGTTTGGATCGAGGTTCTACTGTCGTAGGTTGTTTGGATCAAGGTTCTACTGTCGCAGGTTGTTTGGATCGAGGGTCTACTGTCGCAGGTTGTTTGGATCGAGGTTCTACTGTCGCAGGTTGTGGTAGGTTGAAACCAAAAGACTGAAAACAAAAGAACTGAAAGAACAATTAATAATCTATGTTTTCATATAATGTTGTTCAATGCAGTTCCACAGAAGACCTTCCATAAAGAACCCTTCATGGCTGTGAAAATAACTCAAGGATCCTCTAAACTCCCTCCTGCCTGCACCTTTACAACTTCAGTGTGAAATACATCATCAAACTAAACAATAAGATCCTGAAATTCAAAATGACATAACCACAAATTATATATGAAACACTTATATCAAAACACTGAGCACTACGGGACAATTTGATGGCTGAATTTTGATTTTAGAAAAAAAGTCCTGACCCTCTCATTTGTAACAGCTCCTAATGGTTGTAAGTCCTGCAAAATCTCTCTCTCTCTCTCTCTCTCTCTCTCTCTCTCTCTCTCTCTCTCTCTCTCTCTCTCTCTCTCTCATATACACATACACACACACACACACACACACACACACACACACACACACACACACAAACATAAAAAGGTAAAGGAGAGAGATGGCCCTCAGCTTCTGCTTCAGACACAATTAGTTTAACAATTTAACATTAAATTAAATTTAGGATGCCACCTAAAAAGACTTTGATAGAAAGAAACTGAACTTAATAAGGTCTGGCAGAAGCTGTCACTGCTCTATCACCCCATAGTGGGACTGACAACATGAAGATCCGGCTCTTTGTAGTAAATTCATTCTGAAGTCTTCATCATAGTAATATCTACCAGAGAAAGTGATCAAATCCCTGTTTGCAAACTTGAGAGATGAACAGTTTATTTAGCTATATTGTATATTTAACATGATGTAAGATCAAATAAAACATATATAATTATAAACTGATGACAAATGTAGACTTAAAAAGTAGTATGATAAAACTGTGCACACAAAAGACAAACAATAGCTCACATATTAGGCTTTGATCAGAATATTATAGATGAAAAGTGAGGATTTCAAAAAACAAACAAGCCCCAATGTTACTGCCGTCATCAATAGATAGAAATAACTCATTATAAATACAGGTTGATATTGACTTACAGAATTTGTTGATTATGTTTCCCATGTTTGAATTGTAGAGAGCGGATGTGCTGCTCTGTAGTGAAGTACAGAAATAAGGTTCAGACTATTGCAACGATGCATCTTGTATTAAAACGTTATGCAACAAACCACAGAGACTAGAGGTGTTTATGTGTTTAGTTCACAGGCTGTTTCAACATCTTGTTCTCTATTTGAACGGTTCCTTCTGTTAACGGCAAACAGCGAACCCTGTTCACCCTCCCATCAGCATTTACAAGAAATGACAGCAGTTCCCGTAACAGCAGTTCCTGTAATACGTTATCTTATCGTTCTGTAAAAAGGACCCGCCTTCCCTAAACCCATAAAAATCTATTTTGCATACAAACAACAGGTCAATTATCAAACCTTGTGAATATCTGGGTTTTGTCTCCTCACCGTTCAGATAAACTGAAGGGAAACAACAACAGTCTTGAACTTTTTTCTGCAGCGACTTAACGGATGTATTTCTCACACTTGCAGCACACAGTATTTGTTCTACAGTCCTTTACAGACATCTGAGGTTTTCTCTGCTGTGACACACAGTTGCAAGTCATTTCTGACCCTTGAGACAACAAAAGGGTTAAATTGACAAAAAATAGAGTGCACACATGGGGTGGCACAGTGTTGCAGTGGTTAGCACTCAAACAAACACTGGGCTTTCATTTAAGAGACGGTGTTCAAGTTGAAACAAGGAGATGTTTGTGTTCACAAGATACGCTTCACTTGAGAGACAGCTGATCATATCCTGTACCTGTTTTAAGTTTCATGTTCCCTTTAGAAACGTAGCAATTTTGACCCAAACCATGAAGTTTTCTCCGAAACTTTACAAAGTGTTTTTGGAGGGGGAACCCCCAGATGTCAGCGTTCATATCACCTCATTAGTTTAACAAACGTATATAGTGGAATATTCTACAAACTATTGCAGAGAAGGCTTGAGGGATACTTACCTCTTATAACTAAAGAGGACCAAACAAGCTTCATTAAAACAATAGGGTGTCTCAAACTATAATGAGGAAATTGCTCAAAATTATCCAATATACGAAAATCAATTAAAAGCATGGTCTTGTTATTTTGCGCGACGCAGGAAAAGGCCTTCTATTGAACAGAGTGGCCTTATTTATTCATTACTATGGAATGATTTGGCGTTGGCGGGAGATACATTAATGTAGTGAAGTTGATAAACCATTCAGCGAAGGCTTGTGTGCTGGTTAATAGCATGCAATTGACAGATTTCATGTTGGGAGGTCTACCCGTCAAGGGGATCCATTATACACACTTAATATCTCTGAAGCAATTGAACCATTTGCTGAGGCTTTAGAAACCACAACAGTTATATCAGGAATCCAAATGTGACCTGCCAAATACAAGATCACTCTATATGCAGACGACGTCTCATTATTTGTTGCCAACCCACAGGAATCCTCCCAGCTGTAATGTCAATTATACAGACCTTCTGTTCTCTTTCAGGATACAACATTAATTTTGACAAATCAGTAGCAATGCCACTTGGGTATGAGGACACACTAAACTTACCAGACTTTCCATTTTGTTGTTCTACCATGGAATATATATACTTTGGGATTTCCATAACTTCAAGTGTTGCAGATATTTTAAGATTGAACTTGTATAATTTACTTATGGACATGAGGAGTGACTTTACTAGATGGTATAATTTACCAGTTTCATGGATGGGAAGGACACATTTAATAAGAACGAATATAGAACCCGGACTTCTGTGTGCTGTGCAGATGCTGTCGTTACAAATTACAAAGAAGCCAGCGAAGGAGATTAAGATTTACTTCTCAAAGTCTATATTGCATGACAAAAAATCCAGATTCAGTATGAAGATTATGCAGATCCCAAAAGATAAAGTGGGTCCGTCATTCCCAAATATTATATATTATAATTGGACCTGTCCCAGTTTATTTATTCATGGGTGGGTTCACTGCTATCTGAAGGGAGGACCAGAACCTTTTGAGGCCTGGTGAAGTTTTAGTTGGTTGGCATCTGTAACATCACCGCTAGATGCTGCCAAATTACACACTAGTCCTTTAAGATGCATTTTATTTGAAATATGGGACATTTAAATTATACATTTTCCAAACTTTCTTTGAGAAACGTTGTGGAGCACAACAGCAAGCTGCTAAACGACAGGTCTGCATCTTGGAAAACAAATATCACACGATTAAATCCAAACTAACTGCAATATCTATATAATGAAATACTTACTGAGTAAATGTTATTATTTGATATTAGGCCCAATGAGAACAACCAAAAACTGGAATGTGAATATTAATAATTCACAAC
>NW_022284087.1:0-4802 GCF_004355925.1 Anarrhichthys ocellatus
GGGGAATTCATGACAGAACCTCCCCCTCTGGGGACGGCTCTTGATGTCCCACTGGGTTGGTCCGGATGGGCCTGGTGGAAGTCCGTGATCAGGGAGGGATCAAAGATTCTGCGAGCGGGAACCCATTCACGCTCTTCAGGACCATAACCCTCCCAGTCCACTAGGTATTGCAAGCCTCTACCCCATTGCCGAGACTTGAGAAGGCAATGGACCATGTAGGCAGCTGCCCCATCGATGAGCTGGGGGGGGGCGGAGGGGGTCTGGGCGGGGCTGAAGTGGGCTCTACTTGACGGGTTTAATCCTGGAGACATGAAAGTTGGGATGAATTCTCATGGACGATGGCAGACGACGACAGACAGCAGCAGGATTGATGATTCGAGAAACAGGGAAAGGGCCCACGAAGCGAGGAGCCAATTTCTTGGATTCCACTCTGAGGTGAAGGTCCCGCGTAGACGTTGTCCCGGGGCATAACGGGGTGCAGGAACACGGCGTTTGTTGGCAGACCTCTGGTAGCGGTCGGACGAGCGGGCCTGCCTCCAAGTGCATCGGCACCGCTGGATGAATGCCTGGACTGAGGGGACACTGGCCTCTTGTTCCTGCGCCGGGAAGAGTGGTGGCTGATATCCACGGGCACACTGGAATGGTGAGAACCCGGTAGCTGAACTGGGAAGGGTGTTGTGGGCATACTCGACCCACAAGAGCTGCTCAGACCAGGAGGAGGGGTTGCGGGAGGAGAGACAGCGTAAGGCTGTCTCCGTCTCTTGATTCATCCGCTCAGCCTGCCCATTAGACTGTGGATGGAACCCTGACGACAGACTGATCGTGGCTCCCAGCTGCCTGCAAAACTCTGACCAGAAGTGAGAGGTGAATTGTGGTCGCCGGTTGGAGACCACATCAATGGGCAGACCATGCAGCCAGAAAACATTTTGCAGTAATATTTTAGCAGTCTCTTTGGCAGTAGGTAACTTGGGTAGTGGAATGAGTAGAGCTGACTTGGAAAATCGATCAATGACCGTGAGAATAACTGTGTTACCGTCAGAAGGGGGTAGGCCGGTTACAAAGTCCAAAGCGATGTGAGACCAGGGACGACTAGGAACTGGCAGAGGATGAAGAAGCCCAGAGGGAGGTTGGCGAGTGCTCTTATGCTGAGAACAAACCTGGCAAGCACCAATGAACCCCTTGGTGTCTTCCTCCATGGAAGACCACCAGAAACGCTGTCTAGTGTGCGTCTGATCCCAGGATGGCAAGCAAGGCGGGAAGAGTGGCCCCACTGGAGGACCTGAGGACGGAGATTGACAGGAACAAACAACCGGTTATCAGGACAAGCACTGGGGGCAGGGTGTTCGGCATGGGAGCGCTTTACCTTGTCCTCCACCTCCCAGGTTACCACACCAATAACGCACTCAGGGTGGAGGATACTTTCAGGATGGGAAGGAGAGCTCTCTCGCTGGAACTGACGAGACAAGGCGTCGGGCTTGACATTCTTTGAACCTGGTCTGTATGAGAGTGAATACGGTTTAAAAAAGAGCCCACCTAGCTTGACGAGAGTTCAGTCACTTGGCCGAATGGATGTATTCTAGATTTCTGTGGTCTGTCCAGACCACAAACGGCTGCTCTGCCCCCTCTAACCAATGTCTCCACTCCTCCAATGCCAGTTTGACTGCCAACAGCTCCCGGTTCCCAATGTCATAATTCCTCTCCACGGGGGACAGCTTCCGGGAGAAGAAGGCACATGGGTGAACCTTTTGGTCCTCAGCCGACCGCTGAGAGAGGACCGCTCCTACACCAGTGTCCGAGGCGTCCACCTCCACAATAAACTGCCGGGCAGGATCTGGGAATATGAGGATGGGAGCAGAGGTAAAACGTGATTTTAACTCACCAAAGGCCCCTGCTGCTGCAGAGGACCACCGGAAGGGCACATGCGGGGAGGTGAGAGCGGTGAGGGGAGCAGCCACGGAAGTGTAGTTACGGATGAACCACCGATAGAAGTTTGCAAAGCCCAAAAAGCGTTGAAGTTCCTTGCGTGTGGACGGGGAGGGCCAGTCAGCAACTGCTTTGGTCTTGGCAGAGTCCATCTGGATATTACCAGCATTGAGAACAAAACCCAGGAACGATACCTCTGTGGTGTGGAACTCGCACTTCTCCGCTTTTACGAAGAGCTGATTCTCTAAAGGCCTTTGGAGGACTTGACGTAAATGGACCACATGTTCCTGTTGAGACTTCGAGAAGCTAAGAATGTCATCCAAATACACAAAAACAGAAACATTGAGCATATCCCGGAGATCATCATTAACCAACCCCTGAAAGACTGCAGGGGCATTGGTGAGACCAAATGGCATAACTAAATACTCATAATATCCACTAGGATTATTAAAGGCAGTCTTCCACTCGTCCCCCTCTCGGATTCTCACCAAATGGTAAGCATTGCGGAGATAGAGTTTGGAAAAAATGGTAGCACCTTGTAGCAGCTCAAAAGCAGAGGCAATAAGTGGAAGAGGGTACCTAATTTTTTACAGTAATGTTAGAGTCCTCTGTAGTCAATGCAAGGGCGCAGAGATTTGTCCTTCTTTCAGACAAAGAAAAACCCCGCTCCCGCTGGAGATGAAGATTGTCGAATAATTCCTGTAGCCAATGAGTCATTAATACAGTATATCTCTCCATAGTCTTCGTCTCAGGAGCAGATAGGGAAAAAAGTCTACCTCTGGGAGGAGATGTACCCGGGAGGAGGTTAATGGCACAGTCATACGGGCGATGAGGCGGCAACGAGGTGGCCCGGGCTTTGTTAAAAACCTCCTTAAGGTCAAGATACTCCTTTGGAACCCCGGAGAGATCTGGGAACTCAGAAGAGACGGGCAGACGATGAGGCAGATTTTAGACGGACAGCATGACAATGAACACTCCACTGTAATACAGTTCCTGACTCCCAGTCAATGTGTGGATTGTGTCTCCTAAGCCACGGATAGCCCAAAATGACTGGTTGCTGTGGTGCATGGATAAGATGGAAGGTGAGCATTTCATTGTGATTACCTGACAGTCATTGGCAGAGGAGTGGATTGATGGGTAACCCTGCAGAGGAGATGACCATCTAAAGCTGTGGCATGGATGGGTTTTTCCAGGGCCACCTGCTCAATCCCCAGCTGGGAGGCCAGCGTTCTGTCCATAAGGTTAGCATCTGCACCAGAGTCAATGAGGACTGAGACAGTGTGATTGTTCCCTGTACAAAACAGTTGAGCATGAATCAAAGGGCGAAAGGGCATTTTTAAGTTCACATTTTGACTCACCAGCGCCCTCCGGATGACTGGTGAGCCATCTCTTTTACTGTACAAGAGGTTGCAAAATGGCCGCTCTGGCCGCAGTAAAAGCATCGATCCTCCTGCAGGCGACGCTGTCATTCTGCTGCGGAGAGCCGGGTCCGCCCCAGCTGCATAGGCTCAGGAGAGTCGGCCGGACCTTTCAGAGACCCGTTCCGACGGAAACCCCCGAGGATCGTCTGACCGGCGAAGTGGCCTTTGTGGAGCAGCCGAAAAGCCCCTCTCTCTTCGCCGTTCCCGCAGACGACTGTCGATACGGATGGCGAGAGCGACCAACTCGTCCAAACCAGCAGGAAGATCTCGAGCCGCCAACTCGTCCTTGAGGCGGTCCGAGAGACCGTGATAGAAGGCATCGAGGAGCGAGGGGGCGTTCCAGTTGCTCTCGGCTGCGAAACTCGATGGAGTAATCAGCTACGGATCGCCCTTCCTGCTTCAGGTCAAACAAACCTCGAGCGACCCCTCTTCCAGGTGTGGCATGATTGAAGACTTTCAGCAGTTCCTCGGAAAACAGCTGGACTGAAGCGCAGATCGACGACTGTCGCTCCCACTCTGCGGTTCCCCAGTCCTTGGCTCTGCTCGTGAGGAGAGATACGATATACGCTACTCGGGACCTCTCAGAGGGGAAGGCGGAGGGCTGAAGCTCAAAGGCGAGGGAGCACTGAATCAGGAATGGCCGGCAGGAACCAGGAGCACCAGAATAACGCTCTGGAGGAGGCAAGCGTGCATCCGACACGGGAGAAGTGCGGACAGGAGGGCTGGGAGCAATGGCGAACCCAAAAGCACAACTCGGAGACAAGATATAAGTTCATGTAACAGAGTTAAAAATGGACTTTATTATTTCCTATTTTTGATTTGTAATATTTTAACTTTGTTTGTCATTCAACGATTCTGTTGAGTATGTGTGAATTCTATCTTTATGAGCTATTTTTATTGAGCATTTTATTTTGTTAATGCTTCCTGCGGAAGCGGCGTCTCGCCTCGTTTGTACCTCCAAAGCCCCCGTAGTCCGACTTCCCCTCACAGTGGTGTTTGGTACTGTTGAGGGTAAATTGTGTGGAACAATGTGTGTTGCACTCTTTTGTTGTTTTCTTCGGGAATGTAACTGTTAACTACGTACTTTAGTAACTGCTAAGGCGATGACCTTATCAAGCTGTTACGTGCCGTTTTGACTGTGGAAAATATAAGTTTAGTGGCTGTTTCACTGAGCCTTTTTGGCGCCATTTACTTTTACGTCAGGCTGCTCTGTCATATTACGTAAAGACGCTGATACTTTGGCATTCCTTTGTGTGAATTCTGTTGTCTTGCATGTTTAGGAGCGGATGTATAAAGAGAGAGTGAGACCAGGAAGAAACTAATGTGGTTTATGTTGTCTTCTGCAGCGAATAAATGCTGGAAAACTACCCTCTGTGTTGTCTCCTTCAATGCCCATTCCAAGTCTGTTACATTCAGTTATTTTACTAGAGTTCAGGCAGGGTCAAAACCGGGAGGTCA
>NW_022284088.1:0-4801 GCF_004355925.1 Anarrhichthys ocellatus
AGAGTTGTAACTGTCTTGTTGTGTAGCGCTCCGTGGCTCATTAAAAACATTACTCAAATAAAAACACCATCGAAAACCAAAACAAGAAAACTGTTACAACTTTTACAAAACAACTAACAATGATTTTTCTTTCACTGTATCCTGTTTAATTCTTTTTTATTTAATCATCTTCCATAAAAAACCAAAACCAAGGCTTCAAATGTGCCATTAAAAAGACATCCGAGATAGCTGAGATCAAATCCGCGGTTAATGCTTCATCAACATGAAGAGGAAGAGGAGCAGACTGTTGGGATCCCCCCCACCTTCATTATCCGCCTGCTGACGTCAACGAGCTCTCCAGAAGTTTCAGACGTGATCCGAAGTCACTCGGCTTAATATCCAGAACGATTAAAGAAGAAGTTCATTTAACTGTACAGTAACAAACGAGAGCCGTCCTCCGAGGCTTCATATCAGCAACCATCTGGATGCGAGTGTGGCTCCCTGCAGACACTTCACATGCAACTTTAATTAATGCGGAGAGTTTGCGATCACGCGTTGAATCAGTGGCTGAACAACAACAACCTGACAGTGGTGGCTGCTTTTCTTTTTTTTCGTACAGGAAGAAGAAGAAGAGGAGGAAGAAGAAGAAGAGGAAGAAGAAGAAGAGGAAGAATAAGAAGAAGAGGAAGAAGAAGAAGAAGAGGAAGAAGAGGAACTAATTAAATCCGGGTCTCGGCTCGCTGTTTCCTCTCAGTGCGCCCGGAGCAGCAACTGTGAGCAGAAGGAGACGGAGCAGAGAATTAAACGGTGTCAGTTTGGCCTGTGATGCCTTCACGGTCAGGACGAAACACCACGCGGTCATGTTCTACACCGAGTGCTAAATACAGGACCAGAAAACTCAGGTGGGAAGGAAAGAAGAGTCCTTGTAGAAGCAGCCGGGGAGACTTCTCTGTCAGACAGCTGCTGCTTCCTGCGTCCTCTGACTGGCACTACTTTTTCTCACAGTACACATTTGAGGTACTTCAACTGCTGCGTTTATTTGAGCCGAACGCGTTCAAAAGCAACTAATACTGTATATGTGCAATATAAACACTCTGCAACACAAAGGATTATCTTTTATCTGATCTGATCATATGCAAAACAAACGCATCAAATCAAGAGCATTCTGCGCTGTGTACACTCAGTGACGATGTTGAGGTTTCTAAACAAACATTGTGAAGGTGTCCCTTTGAACTCTGGGTAATTGTGACGCCATTTCTCACTATTGTCACTATTTTTATAAACCAAGCAATCACTGGATTATTGAGAAATCTACAGTAACTGTTGATTCAAGAGGATCTGCATGTGACGAGGTGATGCAAAACTAAATATGAATTCAATAAAACTCACTGAACCCGATCGCTGACGCTGTGAAAAACGACAGTGACGTATCCTGATGTCTCCATTTATATTTGATCCGTCAAAAGGAGAGGACGTCTGTCTCACTGTGTGCATGTGAGTTTACCTCAGAGCTCCTCTAGATGACCCTCCATCAGTACACGAGACCATCACAGAGAAGATGCTCTATTTCTATATAGTTATAGTTATCGTTATGAATGAACATCATGCTGTATTGAAGAAGACTTGAAACTAGAGATTGAGACCATAAACTCATGTTTACAATGTTTACTGAGGTAATAAATCAAGAGAGAAGTAGAGTCATTTTCTCATAGACTTCTATACAACCAGAGGAGTCGCCCCCTGGTGGACACTAGAGAGCTCAGACTTTTTAATAGTCCAAAAGTCAAAAGTTATTGGAAAGAATATAATAAAAATAGATAAAAAACCATGCTTTTATCTAACGAAATATTCTGCACGAATCCATATGTTGTTGGTGTTTTGCCTTTCAAGAACATAAAGAAGCTTTGAAAAAGAATCATTCGTTACAGCTCGAGTGGCTCGGCCTGATTACAGGAGATTCATTTTACAGTAGAACTGTCGGGGTCTCCTGTTCTAGAGCGACTCTGGTGTTCTGAAATATTACCGGCTAAGTGCACGGGGACAATCAACACGCCATTAAAGTTCCTCGTCGTAACTTTTCTTGTGACTCTTTGTTACGTGTGATCCGCCATAATGAATAACCCCCCCCCCAACATGAGCCCTGATCTACGAGCTGGTGGATCGGATGTGTATTTTGAGGACTTGTTGAATGTTCCTGTGGGTCTCAGCTGTCGTCGCTACCGGTGAGAACAATGCTGTTATCGCTGATAAAGAACTGTGACGATGAAGCTGAAGTCGTTCTAAAACTAGAAAACGACCATCGGGACTCGTGGAATAAAAGTCAGCACACTTAACTACAGAACAAAAGCAGCCAACGCCTATTTCTTGAGATCTTTCAAAGGCCCAACAGGAAGGCAGAGAAAGAGGCCGGGGAGATGATTTAATGCCGTTTTCAGGTCCAGCTGGAACCAAATCTGAAGGTTTGAATGGAACCGAAGTGAGCCGTTCCACCAGCGTGGGTTTTTCTTTTCTGCCACTCAGCTGAGCATTTTTATTACTCCATTCATCCTGTGCAGACACCAGGAGGAGCACACTGATCACAACACAGTCAAGGTCCGCCGCCTCCGTCACCGAGTGGAAAGCTTTCAAATTCAGCCTTTTTTTGTTTGCAGTTGTGAAGTCCTTCACATCGGACCGGCTGCTCTTCAGAGAGGCCGGCGGAGTCAAGGCCGACTGCTGCTGCACGTTGTGTACACGGAGAATCATCTGAATGAACTCAATCAGAAGACTGTGTGTGTGTGTGTGTGTGTGTGTGTGTGTGTGTGTACACAGATACTGTAAAAAATAAACTGCAGGTTAAAGTAAAGAAACGGAGAAGTGCGACTCTACAATGTGTTCATGAGGCAGAAGCTGTGAGTAGAGCAACTAAAGAAGACTTCTGTGACGAAAAAGACTAAATTAAGTCGTTTCAGCTAGTTTTAAATATTTATATGCCGTTAGTGAATTCATGAGATGATTGAAAAAATTAATTATACAAATATGTTGTCAGGTTTCTGAATTTTGTCTTTAATTATTGTTTTTTTGCATTTTTAAACCTCAGTTATTTAAACTAAAGCACGCAAGAAGGGAATTGGTGAGTTTTTTCACGTTTCTTTATGTAAAATCAAGTCTGTAGTAACTATTATTGTCAAATAAATGTGTAAAATGTCCAGTATTTCCCTCAGAAAGGAGGATCCTTTGAATTATACTGAGAACTGAACTGAGGACGCAATTGTGTATCCTCCAAAAACACCCACAATCCTCTGCACACGATGCATTTGCTGCCCTGTGATTTGGGAACAGGGAAACTGGTAAACTTTCAAATATTTCACCTCAGCAGTCTAACACAATGTGTTTCTTTGAGGCCTAATTTAAACCTTTGTTCTGGTTCTCGTCTGTTAATAGCTGAGTCGGCGGTATTTTCACAACTCGGTGAGTTCAGGCTTTATTTAGACCGAGCCAGAGAAAGGTGTTTGTTGGAACAGTGGGAAGACAAAGCGAGACGGTTTGAGGAGTTTTCTTTCTCGAGTTTGAATGAAGTGTGTTTGATAAATCTGTGACTTTGAGGAAAACATTAATTGTATGTTTTGCACATTTTACGATCGAATCACTGTAAAAATCCCCGTTGATTTGATTCATTTTTAAGAGGCCGACAAAATCAACATTCTTAGAAAATGTAAAGTACATAATTGTTGAAAAAAAGTGTTCATTTGTTCTTCATGTGCTTCAGGCTGGAAGAACTAAAAAGGTCACCATGTTTACTGATAAACTTTCCCCAACTTTTAGTTTCACACTTCTTCTAACTCTGTTTATCTGGTTTTATTTTAGTCGGTTCTGTCCTCAGGGTACCAATAAAGGTTCATCTATCCAGCCATCCATCAACTCATTTATTCTAACTTTACCGGTGAGTTACTTTATTTTAAGGTAACTTTCTTTTCAATGGGAATCAACTTGATGCATCGCTGCAGTGATGCGCATCGCTTCTCCTTTCAGAAGCTCTCAGCAGGTAGATGGTTCTGGAAAGACGTTATAAAATTGGCAGTTTTTCTGTCTTGTGATGTCGGGGTCTTGAAGTGTAAAGATGAGACTGGATGATACATGTTTGGGAAGCGGTGTCTCAGAGTGTTGGGAGCCCGAGGCAAACAGAACACAAAGTCAAACAACATGTGTGAAAGTGATCCAGGAAGCTCCGCTGCTTTTGTCAAACGAGCAAATGGAGGAAAAATTCAATAAGGTTAATTGCAGCGGTGCGTGTTGGAGGGGGGCTGTAATTAACTCCACTGTGATTTCCTCGTCACTTTGATGAACTGGTGAACATGAAACAGTCGCGCTCTGAGAAGCCTCGAGGTCGACTCCGATCAGCTGATACGGAGACGACAGTGACGCGCCTCCTTTGATCTAAAACCTCGCAGATTATCTCACATGCAGATCACGCGGCTCAGTTTAACACTTTCTCGCTGTTACATCATGAGTTCTGCTTTCTCATTTGTGTCCTCACATTGATACTGGGGAGAGGGCGGCGGGAAAAAAGATAATCAGACCTCAATCAGCTCGTCTCTACGCTGTAAAAGATTCTACAAGTCAGTTTATCTGCTGCTCAGCAAAACAATGTGGCGAAACTGCAAGAACATAGAATCTAAACTTTCCATTTTACCTGCTAGACTAGACAACTAATTCAACCGTGACGCATAAGACAATCTTGAATGTGATTTATATGTTGCACTCATGCGGCAACTTCCACATCTGCAGAGTGAAGCCAAAGCTTCATGTGTTAAAGCTGCATTCTCTGTAGTGTCCACCAGGG
>NW_022284089.1:1430-4801 GCF_004355925.1 Anarrhichthys ocellatus
TGTGTGTGTGTGTGTGTGTGTGTGTGTGTGTAGGACCTGAAGCCGGCTAACCTCCTCATCAGCTCTTCAGGTCATCTGAAGATCGCAGACTTCGGTTTAGCCAGATTGTTCAGTGAGCAAGAAGAGAGACTGTACAGTCACCAGGTGGCCACCAGGTGACGCTGTTATACTCTATTAGTAATCTATTATGAATCTATTATGAATCTATTATTATAACATGTGTGTGTGTTCAGGTGGTACAGAGCACCTGAACTGTTGTACGGAGCCAGGAAGTACGACGAGGGAGTCGATCTGTGGTGAGAAAACTACTCATCTTAATACTGAAAATACTCAGTAGTAGTAGTGGGATCAGTAGGATTAATAGTTGTAGTAGTAGTACTCTAACAGTTATATAAAAGGTTCCATATAAATTAAGTTTATTATTATTCGGATTATTGTTGCTGTTTTATTATTATTGTTGTCATTATTATAATTATTTTTTTATTATTATTATTATTGTATATTTTATAATTATTATAATTATAATTATTATTATTTTTTTATTATTATTATTGTATTATTATTATATGCAGCATGAGGTCGTCCTCCATAGTCGACATCATGACTTTTACTTTACTTCCAGTCAGACCTATTGTTCCTGTTCCTGTAGCCCTTCACAATAAAAGCCTGTGTGTTTCAGGGCGGTGGGCTGTATCTTCGGTGAGCTTCTGAACTCGTCTCCTCTGTTTCCCGGAGAGAACGACATCGAGCAGCTCTGCTGTGTCCTCAGAGTGCTGGGGACACCGACAGAGGACAGCTGGCCGGTGGGACACCATCCAGCATGACTTGTTGTTGTTGTTGTTCTTGTTGTTGTTGTTGTTCTTCTTGTTCTTGTTCTTGTTCTTGTTGTTCTTGTTCTTGTTCTTGTTCTTCTTGTTGTTCTTGTTGTTCTTCTTGTTGTTCTTCTTGTTGTTCTTCTTGTTGTTCTTGTTTTTGTTCTTCTTGTTCTTGTTCTTGTTCTTCTTGTTCTTGTTCTACTTGTTCTTGTTCTTCTTGTTCTTCTTCTTGTTCTTCTTCTTCTGCATACATAGAAGCACATAGAAGTATATAGAAGTACATCAGACCTCTGGAGCGTGTCCAGAAAGCTGCAGC
Organism: Anarrhichthys ocellatus; assembly: GCF_004355925.1. NCBI lineage: Eukaryota > Metazoa > Chordata > Actinopteri > Perciformes > Anarhichadidae > Anarrhichthys > Anarrhichthys ocellatus. The sequence goes on from NW_022284089.1 coordinate 2,562, forward strand.
TTGCCTGGTGTTCAATCACTCCAAGTTCTCCCACACAACTTCCCTTCTCCGTTGTCTACACTGGCTCCCTGTAAGAGCTCGCATCTAGTTTAAGACTCTGGTGCTAGCCTACCGGGCAGTGAAAGGAACAGCTCCTTCCTATCTCCAGGCCATGGTCAAGCCCTACACCCCCGCCCGACCACTTCGCTCTGCTGCCTCGGGGCGATCGGTTGCCCCGTCGCTCACAGGTCCCTGTGGCCGATCGACCCGGTCACGGCTGTTTTCTGTCCTGGCCCCACAGTGGTGGAATGAACTCCCCACTGACATCAGGACAGCAGAGTCGCTGCCCATCTTTCATCAGGCTGAAGACTCACCTCTTCAAGAAGTACTACCCTGAGCCTTCCACTTTGCACTTACTGTATTCATACTAGTTTGTTTCTGTACTTCTGCTCTGGTTTCTGCTCTTAGATGCTTGTTTAGAGGAGATGCACTTATGACTTCTGGTGACTCATAGTTCTGTTGAATACCGATGTTGAATACACTTTGGATGAGAGCGTCTGCTAAATGATTGTAATGTAATCTAATGTAAGCATATAAGTACATAGAAGTACAGCAGTAGTATAAGTACATCTGTTCCCCTCCAGGAGATTGTGGAGTTACCAGATTACAATAAAATCACCTTTAAGGAGAATCCAGCGATCCCATTGGAGCAGATCGTTCCTGACTCCTCCCCTCAGGCCGTCGACCTGCTCTACAACTTCCTGGTTTATCCGTCCAATCAGCGCTGCTCTGCCAGACAGGTGAGAAACAGGAAGTGGAGTTCCTCAGGGTTCCACCCGAGGATTCAGTGTTGATGTATTGATGTATTAATACATGTGTTGGTGTATTGATTGATGTATTAATACATGTATTGTATTGTATCCTCTCCACAGGCTCTCCTCCATCCCTTCTTCTTCTCCTCTCCTCTTCCTGCTCACCACTCAGAGCTGCCCATCCCTCAGAGAGGAGGTCGACCCCCCCGCCAGAGGCTGCAGGCTCTGCCCACCGACTTCTCGGTGGACCTGCCCCTGCAGTGCAGCGTGGTAGACCCCATACTGCTGCAAGGACACGCCTTCTGCCTCTGAACAACAACGGACCAACCGATCGCATTTAAATATTCAGTTCGAACAGGAAGTCGACCTTCATGTGTTTCTGGTTGCTTTCAAAATAAAACGTACAACATGAAAGGAGGAGACGATGATTTCACACATTAACTTCACATTGATTATCCTGAGTTCAGGTGAGTTCAGGTGCTTCTGGGTTCACCTTGTTCACCAGTCTGGATCTCATCTGATCAACTCAACGGCCTGTAAACAATCAAAGAATCTGGTTTCTGTCTCCAGGGTGTAAAAAGTGGCTTCCTATGTCCTTTCCTAACCACTTCTCCTTGACCTCAATGGAGTAGAAAGTATTAGAAGATGGAAATACTCGAGTAAAGTACCATGAACTTGTACTTCAATCAGAGTAATGTATTTTACTTTAAAGTTATTACAAATTATTTTATCAAAGAAAAACAAACAAATTCAGTTCATTTGTTTTCACTCATCAGAAATAAAGGAAGTGGACACAAACTGTCTCCTCCCTCACTTCCTGTTTGTCCTCCGTCAGTTTAAAGCGTCAGTTTGACTTTGAACTGAAGAGAAGAACTTCCTCTCGGTGAGTCTCAGCATCACGTTGTCTTCAGTCTGCTTTATGTCACACCTGATCAGTCTGAGAGTGAAACACTGGAGACGTACACTTCATGTTCTCATTTCATCTGTTATCTCTGATCTTTTATCTCTTTGTTTGATCTTTTATCTCTTTGTTTTATGTCTTTTATCTTTTTGTTTGATCTGTTATCTCTTTGTTTGATCTGTTATCTCTTTGTTTGATCTTTTATCTCTTTGTTTGATCTTTTATCTCTTTGTTTTATATCTTTTATACATGTGTGTTCTGGGAGGCTACGCTAACTAGCTTAACAGGAAAACAACAGCAGCAAACAACCTATGAACTCTCCCCACAGAGTTTAGCTGTTCCTACTAATTCAAACAGGATAAAGCAATCACCACACCACATTCCTCCAGACCATCATTCCTGCTTTGAAAAAGAAAACAGCCCGAACAGATTCAATTGTCCGTACAATAACTCCGCGCATGACGGGATGCTTCATCATTAACGGACAATGCATATCGTCTAAAGCTATATAATTAACACAATGACAAGAACAAACTCACAAGAACCAG
>NW_022284090.1:0-4800 GCF_004355925.1 Anarrhichthys ocellatus
GGAAAGGACCCAAGTGAGGGAAACGGGGATGACATTAAGAGACTTGGGATGTACCCTTGGAGGAGCAGTGCTCGCGCTGGCGTTCGCGCTCGCCTGTAGAGACTCGTCCGGACGGGAACGCGCAGCTGAATCTGTTTGAGGACGCTGATTGGCTAAATTGTATGTCACTCATTTATAGCTTTAACCAGCAATTGGCTAAACTGCTTCATAGTCCCGCCTCTTCTGGGCAGTTTCTCCAGCGCCCCAGAGCTGCTGAGACGTGCACGCGGAGAGGACGTGCAGGAAAAGCATATATTTATATATCATATTTTACACATATTACTGGGTGATTCCATATTTCAAAAACACAAATATTGACAATTTGTATAGTTTATTATTATTATTATTTATTTTATTTGTTGTGGCTCAAGGGGGGGGCGGCCCCCTAGCGCCCTCTATTGACCAGCCGCCACTGCTGGAGACTACTTTTTAGTTTACTACATTTATTTATATGTATGTATTTATTTATGTAATATATGTTTATATATATTTATTTGTATTAGTTACTTTGTAACTGAGTTTAATTCATATTTGAATACATTATGATACTAAATCAGGCTATATTGATCCCCAGTGGGGAATAATATAAACTTAAATTAAAATGAGCTACAACATTAAAGTGATGATTCAATAAAACAAAACAACTTTTTTAATCATGTTTTATTCCAAAAGCATTAAATCTACAAAATCATTTGTCAGCAAAATAACGAACAACAAAATAAAAGTCCTGAACATTAAAACATCTTTGAACAACAAAATAAAAGCCCTGAACATTAAAACATCTTTCAACAACAAAATAAAAGTCCTGAATATTAAAACATGTTTGAACAACAAAATAAAAGCCCTGAACATTAAAACATCTTTCAACAACAAAATAAAAGTCCTGAACATTAAAATGTCAAAAAAAATTGAAGCTGCGAGCAGCGATGAATGGGCCCTTGCATCCTCCCGCATGTCGGGGGTGCCAGCGGGACTCCGGACAACGCTCCCGCGAGTCTGACGTTTTTTTCCCGCGTGGACTGCCCGATGCTGGAAATGATGCTTTGCAGATAGTGCAAATAGTCCTCTATATCAAGTGTAAACCACACTTTGTAAAAGTCATGCAAATCGGAATCTGTTTGTCAGAAAATGCAGATTTCCTTTTGCCTGCAGGTGGCGCTGTGAGTACTAGTGAAAATTAGCATGGGAACTTTGGGACCGTTTGGAACGAGTTCAGCTGAGTTACATCAGCTTGTTTAATGGGGAATCACGTAAAGTAGCCCGCTAAGGCTAGGCCATTCCGTCAAACGTAAAGCTTTTGATAACTTGTAATCACAACGGTCTTGAGATTGAACTGACCACATTTGAAGTGGATCTAATGAAGTCCCTAGGAGGAGTTCATTAAAGTATAGTGACTAGAAATAGGCCAAAATCTATGGAAAAATGACGAAAATCAAAATGGCCGACTTCTGGTACTGTTTAGAGCATGGTCCCAAGATACTTTTATTTAAGTCTTCACGAGTTACATGTGCTTACCAAGTTTCATTATTGTACCTGAAACGTACCACTGGGGCTGGTCTTTTGAAATATTGTAGAGGGCGCAATGGAGGCAATTTCGAATGGCCAAGCCAAAAAGCCATATAAAATATGTCTTCCCATGACATTTGACACATGTACAAAGTTCCATGAGTTTTTGAGCATCTGAAGTCACTAAACCATCAGCCTACTTTTTCATGGCGAATGGTGCGTAACCACGGCAACAGCGTTCAACAAAAAGTCACAATATTCATGATGATGCATCATCAATGTCTTAAGGCTATCCTTACCAAATGTGAGACTCATCAGGTCACCTGGCTAGGAGGAATAAATAAAAGTATAAAATGTGACATTTCCTTTAGCCAGCAGGTGGCGCTATGAGTTATTGAAAATGTTGGCATTGAGGTATGTTCAGGCTTGAAGTAGCATCATGCAAAAGAAGTTTTGTGCAGATTGAATAATGTAACTTTATTGTTCATGCCGAATGAGGCAAAATTGCCGCCATGCCACGTCAAGGTTCTTCCATGAAAACTCACGAATTTGATAAATTCACAAAGGTCTGAAGAGCATTTGGACCAAATTTGAAGTTGATCCTATTAATTCTGTAGGAGGAGTTTGTTAAAGTACGAAAAACTGCGAAAAGTGACAAAAAAGCACAACATTGCGGGTTTACTGTAGCACCCCCGAGTGGTTGAATGAAATTAAAATCCCAGGGTATGTTACAGGAAGCGATGTGCACATATGCTGCAAATTTGGTGATTTTAGGACAAACGGTTGAGAAGTTATAAGTATTGATATATAAACCACGCCCCTAAGATGTTTATTGGTCCATATCTTGTAAACGCAAAGATATATCAAAAAGCTTTTGATAACTTTTGATGATGTAGATCCAGTAATGATCCACAGCAAATTTAGTAGCAATCGGACCCAGCATGTAGGAGAAGTTTGCAAAGATGTGTTTTTCACAAAATTCAAATTGGCGGAAAATCTAAGTGGGTGGAGTTTAGGGGTCTGAGAGGCTTTTTTGTAGAGCTAGCGGAGTCGGACATGTGTGTCGAATTTCAAGTAAATCGGACATACTGGCCGAGGGGCGTCACCGGTCGAGCTTCTAGGGGGCGCTAGAGAGCCATTTTTTTACACACAAATATGCAACCTATGTCAGATGGCTATTTTCCCCAGCCCTGACAAGTGTGCAAAATCTGGTGAGTTTTCGAGTATGGAAAGTCCCCCAAATATGCACCCGATGTACAATGTGCATTTGAATTTCAATAGGGACTTTGCGGCCCGACATTGTTTCGGTTGCTTGGCCCCGAATTAAAGTTTTCATTTTACAAAAATAGATTGAAAATCTAAACTTTATAAAAATCTGAGCAGGTTTAGACAAAGATAATGATGATGAAGATGGTGATGGAGATGAAGATGAAGATGGAGATGAAGATGAAGATGACATTCAGGACTTGGCGTCGAGCATCTCCAGCAGCAGCTTGTGGAGCGGGACTCTTCGGCGGCGGTGCAGCCGGATGAAGGTCTGCACGGCTCGGCCGGCCGTCTGTCTGAGCAGCGGGAGGCTCATCAGCAGCCGACCCGCCCGGTGCGTCTCTCTGCGGGACGACTCGTACTCCTGCAGCGCCTCGTGGAGCCCGTCCTGGAACCGCTGCACCGAGTCAGGACACTCCACCGGGTCGATGTCTGAGGGACGGACACACAGAGAGACAGGACGTCAGGATACGTGTACTCATCATGAGTACTTAAATACTCAAGTAATCGATTAGTCGATCGAGAGATCTGAGATCTGCTTTTAGGGATTTTTTAAAAAGAAAAATGTTGAATATTCTCTGATGACAAACTTCTCAAATGTGAGAATTTGATGCTTTATTTTATCAAAATATTTGGGATTTAAATAAAAACACAGTTTCATATTTCAGAGATCAATCAATGAATCAATGATTGACCCTTTAAAAAGTTCTTGTTATGTACTCTATACTTCAACTCGACTGCATTTAGTTACTTTAAGAAACAAATATTGATTTTATTAAATGTTGCTGAAGATGAAACCGTATAGTTCCTACACATTTACTTTACTGGTTCCATTGACTTGTTTCTATGGAGGCCTGTTGCTGCAGAACGACACAAATACAAATATTCAACAGAATGATGACTTTGTTAGTGTCGCATGTTCTCTTTGTATTTTACAGTTTGTATGAAATAAAAAGTCTTCACAATCAAAACGTTATAGAAATTTGACCCATTCCTGTATATAGGGAGCAGTGGGCTGCCAATGACAGGGGGTTCAGTGTCTTGCTCAGGGACACTACAACACGTGTCTCAGGGACACACGTGACACGTCCCAGTCGAAGATCGAACCCTTGACCCTGCGGTTACCAGACAACCCTCTTAAGGAAGTGAGTCACGGTCGCCCCTTATAAAGTTATACCTATTTATCTAGTTAACTCTATTTATCAAATATTTAAATAGTTTATAACAAACTATAACGAGGCTGTAAGCAGACATAAGTGTTTATTTATATGAACTATAACTGATTAGTGGAGGCTGCTCTATAAACACATAATAAATGAAAATATATCAATTATTACGTCTTCCATGAAGTCACATTTTATTTTTATAGACATTAATAAACACTTTAAAATGTTATTAAAGCTACGATATAGAGCATTATTAACCAGTTATTACATGTTATACTGCTTATAAATGCTAAGTAAGTGTAGCAGAGTTAAAATGTACTTTATTATTTCTTATTTTTGATTCTGTTGAGTTATGTGTGAGTTTTATCTTAATGAGTTATTTTTATTGAGCGTTTTATTTTGTTAATGCTTCCTGCGGAAGCGGCGTCTCTGCTCTTCTGTCCCTCCTCAGCTCCCGTAGTCCTGTCTGCCCCTTGAAGATATAAGTTTAGTGGCTGCTTCATTTAGCCTTTACGTCAGGCTGCCCTGTCGTATAACGATCAACGTATAACGTAGCGAAGCAGAGACTTCGGCATTCCTTTGGGTACATCTCAAGTCTCTTAATTGTCATTTCCTCGCTCCTCGATCCTCGCTCGAACAGGAAGTTGTTCTGCTCTTCCATATTGACGGCCGTCCCAAATCTCTTATTTAGCTCTGAGGAGCGAGGATCGAGGAGGGAGGAGGGATCTCTGAGGAGCCATGAGCGAGGACCCACGAGAACAGACTTCCAGGAAGTGTTTTAACGGCCGACACGCCCCCTCATTGTTCATCAGTCATGTGATTG
>NW_022284091.1:0-2530 GCF_004355925.1 Anarrhichthys ocellatus
CCCAGAACACATCATCAGTAATGTTCCCTTGTGTCATTGAGTGTTTCGGCCTTTCAACACTATACACCCTCCCCAAGGGCGGCCAGCTGCAGGATGATCAGCCCTCAGCTTGTGTGCCGTGCCCAACTGTCTCGAAATTGACAACATTGAGAATGGTAGACGCTTGAATGGTTACTACTACTGGTATGAATCCTCATACTCAGAGGATTGAATGTGTTTTATTGGGTAACAGGACTCATTAAGTAACTCTGAGGGTCTTATCAGTCAATGCAAACAGTCATTGAAGTCTCATGTCCTCTGAAACTGTGGAACTGAACGAGCTGTTCGTTCTGGAGATGGATGATGTTTATGGAGGTCGATTGTTATTCAGTATTTGGCAACATGTGCGTCCTCTGCAGGTCTGGGCTTTGCTCTCAGCTACACACCAGCTATAGCGATGGTTGGGAGGTACTTCAGCGAGAGGAAAGCTCTGGCCTACGGCATCGCCATGTCTGGTAGTGACGTCTTCATTCACCTGTCGCCCTCTTGTCTTGTCATTCACACCTTTTCGTTCCCATCTCTTCTCCTCCTCTTCTACATTTTCCTCTTGTTTTTAAGTCCCTCTACTCGTGCTTCATCCCTCATTTTCATCCCATCACATCCCGATTTCCCCCCGTCTTCAGGGAGCGGCATCGGGACCTTCGTCCTGGCTCCCGTCGTCCAGCTGCTGCTAGAGCGTTACTCCTGGAGAGGAGCGCTGCTCATCCTGGGAGGGTTAGTTTCAAACCTGTGTGTTTGTGGAGCTCTGATGAGGCCGCTAGAACCCAGAGGACGCCAACGGTAATTATTATTTCATTCACACATTACTTGATCAAGCATTTCATCATGTCCCAATGATAACTAGAGGGGCACTCGGAGAGCGTAGACCAAGGCCGTTTTCCACCAAGGCCGTTTTCCATAAGTGGAAAATATTATGTCTGTCTGCCCTGTGATTAAGAGAACGTAATGGCTTCTTGCTCGGTCCATGCTACACCCTTCCACCAAGTTTCCTGTAAATCAGGCCAATAGTTCTGTAATCCTTTTAGAAACAGAGTCAACACATCCTGAGGACAAGAAGCGTGAGTTTTATGATCCGCTGGACTTTTAATGAATTCTCTTCTGTTCTTTTCTATCTAAAGGATGTCGGAGAAAAACAAGTCAAACCTGGAGAACGACTGCACGACAACACAGTCCAAAGACAACGAGCTGAAGAGCTCGATGGAAACTCAAGAGCTCCTCATATCCAACGGAGCGCTCGCTAACTTCAAACTTGAAAACACCAAACTAGCTCAGGGCAACATAGCGCTGCTGCTGCTGCCGAGCTCAAGCCCGCCGGATCCCAACGTAACAGATCTGAAGATTGCCGAATGCATTTTGTTTAGCAACAAGCTAACGGAGACGATGCTAGTGGGGATCGGACGGTCGGATCCCGAACTAGCAGATGAAACCTTGGCGGAGGACTCGAAACTGGTGGAGAGCATGAACTTGAACAACATAGACGCTAAGTTAGAAAACTCAGGACTCAAAACGTCTCCTGCAGAGTCTTTAGCGAGCACCAAGACCTCCTCCAGAAGTCGCTGTTTGTCTCTGGAGTCCAGGGAGGAGTACGGTTTCCTCCTGATAACCGACTTCCTCATTCTGTCCGTGTCCTTCCTGTTCCTGGCTTACGGCTGCAGCGCTCCGGTGGTTTACCTGGTCCCGTACTCCCTCAGCGTGGGTCTGGAGCGCCAGCGGGCCGTCTTCCTCATGTCCATATTCGGAGTCAGCGGCATCGTGGGCAACATCACCTTCGGGTGGATCACGGACAGAAAGTGAGTAGCGGCTCCACAGCGTTGTTCTTTTTGTTCTTGTTACATTACATTATATTACAGTCATTTAGCAGACGCTTTTATCCAAAGCGACTTACAATAAGTGTATTCAACATCGGTTTTCGAGAGAACAACTAGTCACCAGTTAGTGCCATTGTTAAATGGCACCGACGCTGAAAGGTTTCCCTCCCCGCCCTTCTTTCAGGTGTCTGAAGAGGTATCGCATGCTAAGCTACGTGGTGGCGATCGGCATGGCGGGTTTCTGCTGCATGTTCCTCCACCTCCTCCACTCCTTCTCCCTCCTCGTCCCCTTCTCCCTTCTCTACGGGTACTTTGACGGGGCCTACGTGGTGCTCATCCCCGTGGTGACCTCTGACATTGTGGGCTCCTCCTGCCTGACCTCCGCTCTGGGTGTGGTCTACTTCCTGCACGCCATCCCCTACCTGATTAGCCCACCAATAGGAGGTACGTGTGGGTGAATGTATCGTGAGGTTTTCTAAGTGCGAGTCTGGTGCTCGGAGACAGTACCGCTTTAGTCCACAGGGGCTGCTGAAATCTAAACAATTTAAAGTTCCAGGTAGTAGCTTCAACTAAAGGGTTAAGGGTGGTTTAATTTTTACATCATACATTAATAACATCTGTGAATTGATAAGAATAAAGTCCAGATGTCGTGAATATAGTCGAGATAACTTGAATAAAGTCTA
>NW_022284091.1:2540-4799 GCF_004355925.1 Anarrhichthys ocellatus
CTTGAATAAAGTCTAGATGTCGTGAATATAGTCGAGATAACTTGAATAAAGTCCAGATGTCGTGATTGAATGGAGCTACTAGCGTCAGCGCTTGTACTGAAATTTTGCCTTTATTTTCAAAATGCAAAATAAAAATTGAATTTGTTGAGCTCATGTCTCGCCCCAAACACTCTTCCGTCCATCTTTCTCTTGAAAAAGGATAAAAACATTACTATTATAACTTCATCCTTTAACACGTCTTCTTGTTCTTGACACTCGTTTCTTTCCGTCATTACAAAAATATTAGTTCACAGTTTTGCACATGAACTAAATTTCCGCTGAGGGTTTGACCTCGTATCTCCTGTGTCTGCGTCTCCAGGCTGGTTGGTGGACAGGACGGGCGACTACGCGGCGACCTTCTCTCTCAGCGGGGCGTCTTTCATCTTCAGCTCTGCGGTCCTCGCTGCCGCCATGTTGGTCCGACACTTCCAGAAGTCCGCCGCATGCTCGAGTCCTGCAGCTCAGCTGATCCTCATGTGACGACGAATGGAGGAGGTGTGTTCACCCAGAGCTCTACCTCATCTTTGTACAGACACTCTATGTATATGAATGTATATAAAGCACAGATCTGTGTTAGCATAGCCGAGCACCGATTGGTCCAAACTCCGTTCAGAAAACAAGCGCTTTAAAAGTCGCTTGTCTTTTAGCGGACGGATCTGACGAAGCATGAATTCAGACTTTTTATGAATCAGCATCATCATGTCTCATTTCAGCATCTTTTTTATATGATTATTGCAATTAAATTTACAGCAGAATCTTTTTATTTGGGGTTCATGCCGCTGTAGTAAAGCAGTTGTAAACATGAAGATTAATCATGTACAGAGCAGCAATAATGATTATTTCAGCCATGATTGATGAAATGTTAGTGTCTACGTGGAGGAAAGCTTTTATTGTGTAAAGGCAGAGGACGTTCTCACTTTAAAAGCAGGTTCCCATGAACATTCTGCGACCAACAAACCGTTCACTCTGATTTAATACAGGTTCTAAACTGTTAATTTAACAGATGTTTAGAAGTTTTCCATTACTATGTTTCCCTGAATACTTTAACTAAATACTACAAACAAACGATTATCACGACGCTTCTGTGGTTTCTGTGTTTGTGTCATTTCAGAAGACAAATGTGATTTGTTTGCATGAATCACAAACGAGTTTAAAAAAAGGTGCAGACTGAGAGAAAACAGAGAAACGCTGTAAATCACTTTCCCCTCACGTTATTTTAACGACGACGTATTTCTTCACCGTGAACTCGTAATCAGAAGTGGATATTTATCGTCCATTTGAACTGTAAGAATATGAAGATGTCTTAAAACCTGCAGGGATGAATATTTGGGGAAAGTCATATTCATACTGTGATTCGTGAAACGATTACTTGAATAACATCTTTCTTTTAACTGAAAATCACACAGGTTCATTTGACTTCAGTTTTGTCATTTAATTCTAATATTTTGATGATTAGTATGATTTATGTCATGATTCACCTTTAATATGCCTCATATATCTCCATAAATGTTATTATTTACAGCAACAAATATCAAACATGAGACATTTAAACTGATGTGCTGATGTCTTTGGACATTTTACTTTCAGTATAAACTTAAAGATGACCTCTACTCTCTGTTTGTAGGACATTTCCAGGTGATTTCATGCAGTCATTGTTGGTGAATTTGGTGCAAATTAAAAAATTATGACCAAAAAAAGGTGTTAATATGTGAAAATAGATAATATCACAAAGCTGCACAGAATACAATGTCTTACTGCTGCTCATATTTAGCCATTTGTGCTGGATTTGTGTTTGTTTCTTTGACTATAAAAACCGTATTAAAATATCACTCAAGACCATAAAATCTATGACGGTTCTTTGGTGATAAGAACATGAATGTTGATAAGTTTATATTCATCTTCACTTTATCAAAGTCAAACTTTGCAGAGAGACTGTTCACATGTTGTGCTATGATTTGGGAGAATTTAGACCTGCAGCTGCATCATCCAAAGAAATAGTAATAATAATAATAAAAGTGCTTTTTTATTAGTCAAACCTGAAACTTTTCAATTTGAGCTGTGTGCCATCTTCATTTACTCTTAACCAGTAACATATACACTGATATTTACACATCTGAACAAATCTCACAAGTGTTCCCTTTATTATAACACCAAACTTATTCAAAAACACCTCGTGGTTGCAGAGTTAGACTCTTTTTAGTATGTTTATGCAATTTTCGA
>NW_022284092.1:0-4799 GCF_004355925.1 Anarrhichthys ocellatus
TTTATTTATATATTTATTTATTTATATTTATATATATTTATATAATATATGTGATCTGGTTTCAGAACACGGTGCAGAGCGCTCAGCGGTTCCTTCTGAAGAACCAGCCGATGAGGTGAAACTGATTCAAAGATGTAATATATTTTAATAAAAATATGTTCAAATACAAACATGTATCTTCTTCTTCTTCTTCTTTATTTTACAATAATGTAAAGAGTCAATGAGACACAGTGACGTCCCCTGATGTTTACCTGCAGGTAGACAGGTGTGAACAGGTAGACGGGTGTGAACAGGTAGACGGGTGTGAACAGGTCGACGGGTGTGAACAGGTCGACGGGTGTGAACAGGTCGACGGGTGTCAACAGGTAGACAGGTGTCAACAGGTAGACGTTGTCCCTGGTGGTCTCCCCGGTTATCGCTGAGGACTCGTCTCTGCTAGTCCTGGTCTCCGGTTCGTCCTCTCCGGTACTCCTGGTCCTGGTCTTTCCTCGGAGGACCTGTCAGCTTCCTCTTCAACACGACCTTCTCCGTCCTCTGGACGACGTCGTCTCCATCCGGCGTCGTCATGGTCATGCTAAATATTGTTTACACCTGCTGTAGGACTCGATGAACCGAAGACCTGGAACCCGCAGGACAAAGACCAGGTCTATGGTTCGGATGATTCAAACAAACATTCACTCAAAATGTTGAAGAAGATTTAAGGCTGAATGTGTAAAAACAACATTAAAGATTATAAGACTTTGAACAACTAAAAGTATCTATTTGTCAGATCTATAAAATCAGACTATGACATCATCAGAGGATCACAGAAGACATCAAAGAGATCGTCTCAAATGAAGCTTTTCATGAAGTGAAACATCAACGTTGTTAACTTCACTATTGATGACGTCACCTCACAGCTGATTGGTTCAGAAGATGAAATCTCACCCGATTGTGGATCTTCTTCCTGTTTGATGCAGATGTTTCTCTGAGAGAACAAGAAACACAGAGAGATGTTTCTCTGAGAGAACAAGAAACACAGAGAGATGTTTCTCTGAGAAGAAGAAGAAACACAGAGAGATGTTTCTCTGACAGGAGAAGAAGAAACACAGAGATGTTTCTCTGACAGGAGAAGAAGAAACACAGAGATGTTTCTCTGACAGGAGAAGAAGAAACACAGAGATCATCTCTCTCCTCCAACGTACCGCCCAGTTTCCATAATGTTGCATAACATAGTTTCCATTGCTTCTTCAATATGATGATGGGGGGGGGGGGGGGGGGGAAAGTAGATCTGCTTTTATTTCCTATAATGAGATTTGAATTTGATTGTCTCAGCAGTGTTTCACTCGTGGTCGCTTTAAGAGTTGTGGGGGAGGAGCCAACAGACATTTCAGAATAAAACAGGAAGTAAAAGGTGATTGGACACCAGAACATGATGCAGCATTAGTGGACGGACAGAGGACAGACTCTTAGTCACTCACACGTCACATAATCACTTCTTCACTTTGAACCAGCGATCTCTCTTCCGATTGGTGGAAAAAAATAAAAAAACTTCGTTGATCCATCAATGAAAAAAAAAAAAAAGACGTTTATGTACAAAACTTCCTGTTTTGATTTTATTTTACAGTGAGACCACGATGAACATTCACCAATCAATAATCAATGAACGCTGGTCGTGTGACTCCACCTTAAAGGACCAGAACACACTTCCATCCACTGCTCAACCCTTTCAAAATAAAGTGAACGTTTTCACTCGTAAATCATTCCATCATCATGTGACCACTTCCTGTTTTATTGGTTTATTTAAACTCTCTAATAATAACAATAATTAAATACTGATCAATTATATTTATATTTATTAACAGTGGTGTGGTCCTTTAAGGGGGGGGGGGGGGTTATAAAAAGCTGGTAAACTTTGTTTCTACTCTTCAGATTGTCATGAAGCTTTAATTTACTGATGGAAACGACACAAACAACCATCAAAACCATCAACACCACCACAGGAAGGCACTGCTGCTTCCTTTCACAATAAAAGTCCTTCTGGGTCTAAAGACAAGACGACACACCGTCACATTACAGGAAACATTTGAACACATCGTCAGAGACTCATCGGTGAGGTGTTCACTGTCCGCTGGTGAGTGTGGAAGATCAGGATTCTATGAACCGATGACGTCATTATTGATTCATCTGATCAACAAGAAAAAAGTCCAAAGATTCAGTTCGTCATCGTAGAAAAACATAAATATTCACAAAGAAACCGAAGATTTGTTTTCTTAAAATAATTACTCAAAAACTCAAATCGTGTTTTATAAATAGTTGCTGATTAATTTCCTGTCGATCAACGGATCACGTGACTGATTCCCACACACACACACACACACACACCCGCACAGGTTACCAGACCAGCAGACAGCAGCTCAGAGGACAACAAGCGCCGGATGACATCACTCCACCGGCACACCTGATGACATCACTCCACCGGCACGCCGTCCACGCTCTCCTGTGAGACCTCCGAGTCCAGCGAGTAGCAGGAGCTGCCGTTGTCCTGAGCATCCCTGTTGACCTCCTCGGAGAGTGCGGTGGCGGACGAGGCTCCGCCCCCGGGTTCGCCGGTGGCGGCGTCGCAGAAGTGGGCAGAGGCCTGGAAGAGCTGGCTGCAGAGGCGGTTGTAGCGGTGGTAGCGGGACGGTTTGCCTGTGTGGGCGTACATGTGCTCCTGCAGCTGAGACTTGTGGGAGAACCGCAGGCTGCAGACGGCGCAGGCGATCTTACGTTTACGGGAGTGCAGGACGGCGAGGGTTGGACTGCCACCGCCGATCCCTCTGCTCCTCCTTAGCTCTGCAGCCAGCTGGTTGGCGAGCGCCTGGCTCTGCCTCAGGGCCTCCTCCAGACACCCGGCGTCCAGCTGCTCCTGGACTCCCGCCGGACCCTCCTCCTCCACGCCGGCGTCCATCAGCCGAGCGGGGTCGAGGGCGGCGTGGCTGAACAGGTGCTCCCGCAGGTCCTCGGGGGACGAGCAGCGCTCTCCACAGCGAGGACACAGCAGGACCAGGACCCGGTCTTTGAACAGGAGACTCTGATTAGGACTGCTACCCTGAGACGGAGACCCCGCACCTTCAGGAACCTCCTCGCCTCCGTCCTCTCCCTCCTCCTCCTCCTCCACCCGCTCATGCTTGATGCGTCCGGATACGTCCGAGTCGTCTCCGGATGCCACGGAGCAGACGTTGCGTAGCGCCGAGGTCTGGCGGTCCAACGGGATCCCCTCCAGTCCGACGGCAAGGGCCAGCTGGGAGTGGGACCGCCCCCCCCGGCTGGTGGAGCGTCCGTCCTCGGGGGTCCCCCGGGACACCGCGGTGGTGTTGGGGACTCCGGCCGCCTCCTTGTTGGCCAGCTGGGAGGAGATCTGGATGCCGTACAGGTTGGACATGCGGACCATGTCCGCAGCGCCGTCGGTGGCGGCGCCCTCGCCGGGTTTCCGGCACAGCTGGTAGGCATGAAGGAACTTGATGCCGTCCTGCAACCGGCTCTGGTCCACCGGTTGTTTGGGACACATGCCGGTGTACATGATGTGCAGCAGGTAGCTGAAGACGTCGGGCTGGATGTCAGTAGGCTGGATCTTTATACACTCACTGAGGACAGACACAGGGACAAGGTCTCAGAGATCCTCCTGACCTGGTCTACAGTTACAGAGACCCTCCCGACCTGGTCTACAGAGACACTCCTGATCTGGCCTACAGTTATAGAGACTATCCCGACCTGGTCTACAGAGACACTCCTGATCTGGTCTACAGTTACAGAGACCCTTCTGACCTGTTCTACAGAGACCCTCCTGATCTGGTCTACAGTTACAGAGACCCTCCCGACCTCGTCTACAGAGACCCCCCTGACCTGGTCTGGTGGATGAAGATCATCTTGAAGTAGTTGGAGAAGGCTGCCAGCACGGCTCGGTGAGCTTTGAAATAAACGTTTCCGATGGCGACAGTGCAGTCGCACAAAAAGCCGAACTCTCTCTGGACGTTGAGCTGCTGCAGCAGGAAGAGGCTGTGAGAGGAGACCTCCATGACACCTAGAACACATATAGAGAGGAGACCTCCATGACACCTAGAACACATAGAGAGGAGACCTCCATGACACCTAGGACACATAGAGAGAGGAGACCTCCATGACACCTAGAACACACATAGAGAGGAGACCTCCATGACACCTAGGACAGATATAGAGAGGAGTGTCACAATCAGGCCTTGCCTTGGGTGTTTTGTGTGGTTTTCTGTAGCTCCTCACTTCCTTCACCTGTCCCTAATCAGTTCATTCAGTGCACCTGCCAGTCACACTCTCCCTCATCAGCACAACTCTCCTCACCTGTTCTAGTCACTATTTAAACCCTTGTCTTTCACTCACTCACTGCCAGATCATTGCTGTTGTTTCCTACCTACCAGCCCGTTTTGCTCTTCCTGTTCCCGGTTTCCCAGTCTGTCTGCCCTGTTTTTGCCCTGCCGGATTTCCCCCCTTGTCTCGTCCTTGGATTACCTGTTTTTTGTTTCGTGAGTTATTAAAACCCTTTTTGTTCACTACTCTGACTATCTGCATTTGAGTCCTCATTATGTCCCGTGACAAGGAGACCTCCATGACACCTAGAACACATATAGAGAGGAGACCTCCATGACACCTAGAACATATAGAGAGAGGAGACCTCCATGACACCTAGAACACAGAGGAGACCTCCATGACACCTAGAACATATAGAGACCTCCATGACACCTAGAACACAGAGAGGAGACCTCCATGACACCTAGAACACAGAGAGGAGACCTCCATGACAC
>NW_022284093.1:0-4795 GCF_004355925.1 Anarrhichthys ocellatus
AGCAAAGGGTCTGAATACTTATGACCATGTGATATTTCAGTTTTTCTTTTTTAATAAATTTGCAAAAATTTCTACATTTCTGTTTTTTTCTGTCAAGATGGGGTGCTGAGTGTACATTAATGAGAAATAAAATGAACTTTTTTGATTTTAGCAAATGGCTGCAATGAAACAAAGAGTGAAAAATTTAAAGGGGTCTGAATACTTTCCGTACCCACTGTACATCTTAATCATGCAACCCCTGTGCTACCCCAGTGTACTTAGTCTGCTGTGCATACTGAGTGCAGATATATGCCTCATCAGTCTCAGCATGAATGCTTTTTGAACAATCAGGAGAAATTGTCTGGAACTTAAAGTTTCAAGGACGCTGAATATTTGCTAAATTTGTGTAAATTTGGAATGACTATAAGTGGAGTTATTAATGAGAAAAGGAACATGTACATTATAAAAGAATAAAAACACCTGCATGCTAGCATTTATTATATTTAGATAGTGAAGGTTAGGAAGGGAGATTAGACTGATTTGATTACTTGATCAATGACGAAAGCCCCTTCCTGCACACTCCAGACAGCGCAAGACAGCATTAGGAAATAACACGTTTAACCAGCTGACAGCTGTTGCCAAACCACCAAGGGAAATCTGGGCATTGTTCAAACGACGAGCTCGAGAAGGGAAGACTTTCTTCTACTACAGCAAAACACAGATGACCTCAGCCATGCTGAATATTCCTGCAGCACACCATGTTCCACTGACAGACTCCACTGTGACGAGGAGGGTCTGCCTTCCCAATCATCACTGTTGCTCCTTTTCTTCTTTATGGTGGAAAGAGATCTGCTTCTCCCATTAAAACTCTGACACATGCACACGCAGGGTGACGAGCCGAGGGCAAACGGTGGAGAAAATTCCATTTTAGAATATATATTGGAGCATAGCAGAGACCCTTTGCCTTTCGCAGCTCAAAATTAGGTGAAAATGTTAACAATTTATGATAATATTTCAAACTGATCAACAAGCAGGATTGGTCAGATGGCTGAGGTGAGAAAGTATGTTGATTTAAACTTCTCTCAATCTCTCTTTAGTCTTTCTTCACTCGACATATTTTGTGTGAACGAGCAAGTGCAACGTCATGTATCGTCTGTAGAGATGACCCTGTCTGTACTTGATATAAACACGAGGCCCTGGACCCACAGCTCAGTGCATTTGAGTATAGTTTGAGTATTAGTTAGTGGCTACACTAATACATTAGAAGACGTCAGTGTCTGGAGAAAGATGGTCATTACCTTGCATTAAATACCAATAACATAGATCAAAATGTGGATTATTTTAGGACTAAAAACATTAACATGAACCCCACTCTCCACAGAACAGGGGACCTTTAGACAATCATCACCACCAGCAGCATCTTTCGATCACCCGGCTCGACCTGCCGCACCAAATCCCACCGAAAGCGAAGTTTCCCTGATGTCATGAACATTTTCAATGTTAAGATACTGGCCATATCAACTGCCCAGAGAATTAAACTTTTTGTTGTTGCTGCTGATAACATTCCCCGGATGCAAAAAAATAAATAAAATCCACAACAGAAATGCAACACTTTTCCTTGTGTAGAGTAAATTGACTACAATTGCATTTCGTTGTGCTACACTAGGCCATGATTGTAAGCTGCAGCTGATACCAAAACTCCAACACCAAGCGCTGCTTACACACACACACACACACATTACACACACACCTAAGGCAGTACTTTGACGGACAACTATTTTTTTCTTAACGCAAACAAAGGCAAGGACACACACCCACAGATCTGAGATGAAATAACTGCTGCAACAATATCCAACAACCATATTGATGGCTGGTACATGAGGTAAGCCCCCTGGAAGTGTATGTGCAGCATGTGCACATAGACTGTGTGTGTGTGTGTGTGTGTGTGTGTGTGTGTGTGTGTGTGTGTGAGTGAGAGACACACTGCTTGGATGTTAGCGCAAGTGTGTTCCTCGCTCCAGTCCCAGTAATACGTACTTGAGAAGACAGAAGAGGTGCCAGAGAAAGAAACAATCCCTGATTCATTATTCCATCCTCATGGTTAACATCTCCTTCAACATGTCAAAGGTCCTCGCGCTGCGAGCACGGCTACCATTACCGATCAAGAGCACAGACATTAAGATTAATACAAACATTTCACCCGACGATAATTTACTTTTAGGCGGCTATATCATCGATTTCAGCATTATCAGAGTCCGATCAATCTAATTCAAAGCTCTATCCCGAAAAATGGGCCTCTAGAATTGATTCAAAGGGACCATGATAACCCACTATTATAGAATCAAAATGGCACAGGGTTCAATTGTTTGCTTTTGCAGTATTTTAACAAATGACCCAGTTCTAATGGAGGCAATGCGGGGTCAGATGTAATAAGATTTCCTGATGCCGGGGATGTTGGGGCGTAGGTTGAAAGCAAGGCTAAATCACAATTATCATTATGGATCATGGCGGGATGTCAGTCCTTGCACATGTTAAGGTGACGCCGAGCACCATTCCCCAGCTCAGTAACAGGCCTATTATGATGGCCCTATTAGATCAATGTGTCAATTACTATTACTCAAACTGGCCCCTGGGTCTGAAAGGATACAAAACGAGGGAGATGGAGGAAAGGAGGCTTGGCTCATTTACTTCCTCTGATAGGACAAGAAGCTACTCCAGAAATTAAGCAGAAAATGGAGTGGCCCTGCCAGATACACAATACACAAGATGCAACATGATAATAGATCAAAGAGAGAACAAACAGGAGACTTCCATTAGGTTAAACTGTTGTTGCAAAATGCAATGTCATAAATTAGAAAAATTAAAATCAAAATGAACAACACTAAGGGACAGTATGTATGTGTATCTTGTATGGCTGCTTTGTGCATGTAAATTCATTTGAGAAGTGTGGCTTCTTTCTTTCAACAGACTAAGTCACACTAACGGCTCTGTGAGGCTGTGCTAAGCACAGCAAAGCGTTAAGCTAACTGAACATCAGCACGCTATCATCACAATGTTAACATGCAGATGGCTGGAAGGCAATGTTCCCCATGTATCGTATTTCTGTTTCAGCATGCTAACATTTGCTAATTAGGACTTAAAAAAAAGTAGGGCTGAGGAAATGCAGATGCAATTTTGACCAGATGATGGCGCTAGATGAAAAGTCTAGCTATAATAATCCATCCTGAGGAGGACATGAATATCTCTACTTAATCTGAAGGAAACCCATTTAATACTTGCTGAGACATTTCCCTTCATGAAAAGTCAGGGATCATAAGTCACAAGGATACATCCTCAGAGAACGTAGAGCATCTGACAAACAACAAAGTCATTCAAATCCATCCACTGGTGACCATGAATAGCTGTAGGAAACATAAAAAACACTAAAAGATGTTGAGGGATTTCAAACCAAAAATGTCAACCTTAGAAACCTTAAAATTAGACATTTCTTATTTGCTATTGCGATGCTGTAAAGCCATCAGTAGGCCTACCTGCTGAGTTCTCTCTTTTGATTGGCCCTCCAGTAATCCCTGGCTGTTTGGCTCATTTTTCTGTCACACTGCTCTGCCACTGTGCTGCATTGTACCAGATTTGGACAACTTCCTGACAAAACAATGTTTAATGTGACTTTTACAACCATATCTAAGTCTTAATTTTAGTTATGCAGCTGTTTACAACGGTCATTAAGGTCCATTATGGTTGGCACACGTCTTATTATTGTGCAATCATCAATCTATTCTGTGTACTTCCTCCTATATGAAACATGTTGACATATGTTATTTTAATTTACACATCAATGCTGAACTTATTCCATGAGTACTTTCCCTCTGAGAGAATCTGCACACATCTTTTTATGAACGTGAACTAAACCAGCGGATCAAAACCGCACGATCTCATGTGGCCGAGGAAAGCATAGATGGAAGCCGAGGAGGAATCAAAAAGCAGGCAAATAAAGTAATTTACAAGTAAGGGACGTCATCACATTTCCGACTGGTGCAATGTTTTACAAGCTCCCCAAATACGAACGACAATTACATGCTATGGAAGTGCTAAACAAATACAATCTTGGTTTGGAAAGTCAAGGCTGGCTCTGCTGAAAGAACAGTAGTGCTCCAACTGGACCCTGTAGACTGAAAATACTTCGGAGGATTGTATTGTCACTGGGGTTCAACTGATGAAAAAAAGTGATTTACTTTACCAAGATCCAATAGTTTGTTCAAGTACTCATCATAATGGTATACTTCACAGAGAAGAGGAGCCTCTGAAAGCGTTGAGACAATGCAAATATTGGTACTACATTCAAAGTCGATTTTTGACCATAGAAACAGAAACCCATCGTATAGTCAGTCTCATACTCTCTTGTAGCTGTAACTTGTTGAAACATTAACTTCATCAGAAGATGGAGTTTGCCCAGTTGTCATACCATCATATACAGTGGGTACGGAAAGTATTCAGACCCCTTTAAATTTTTCACTCTTTGTTTCATTGCAGCCATTTGCTAAAATCAAAAAAGTTCATTTTATTTCTCATTAATGTACACTCAGCACTCCATCTTGACAGAAAAAAACAGAAATGTAGAAATCTTTGCAAATTTATTAAAAAACAAAAACTGAAATATCACATGGTCATAAGTATTCAGACCCTTTGCTCAGTATTGAGTAGAAGCACCCTTTTGAGCTAGTACAGCCATGAGTCTTCTTGGGAATGAGTTTTTCACACCTGGATTTGGGGATCCTCTGCCATTCTTCCTTGCAGATCCTCTCCAGTTCCGTCAGGT
>NW_022284094.1:0-4795 GCF_004355925.1 Anarrhichthys ocellatus
GAAAAAAAGGATCGTCAACATCACTGACTTTGTGTATCATATTTCAATAATAATTTGTCCCACCACAGAAGAAGTACAGCTGCAGTAGTAAGCTGATTTAAACATCAGTCCTGCGGCTCTTCACTCCCTGTGCAGCTCCGACCCTCGTCCGTCTAACCTTGAGCTGCTATCAGGCTGTCCAAATGTTCAACATTCTCAGAGGTGGAAACTCTGCCGGTTTATTGTCCTCGTTTGTTTCCCGACAGTCGGAGCAGTGACCTCCCTCTCCTCCCCGCCGGCCTCGACCAGAAGGGAACTTCAAATGTTAGAATAATCAGAATGAGTCCAGCTGACTTGTGAAATGACCGTTCCTTGTTGTTGATGTTTGTTTCTCTCTCAATGTTTTACAGTCCGGTGACTTCAGTGATATCACAAACTGGCCCACGCCTGGTGAGCTGGCCAAAGAGGTACGTGTGTGTGTGTATACGTGTGTGTTAAATTAAACATTAAAGACAACAACTTGTGCTTCAGTGTTTTCTGCTGCTTTTAATGAACCGACTGGTCTGATTACAGAAGAGCTTTTTCTTATAAGTTTTCCGGATGTGGTGCATCAAACCTTTTGAGTCCAAATTTTAGACGATAAATGATTTCACGTTCTTTATAACGTTCCAGGTCTTCTTGAAGTTGTAAAAATGCATCAAAGAGAAGTTTAATTGTTTAAAACGCTGTCCTGTGTCCAGGAGAGCCTGAAGAATATTCTCTTTTGACTAAAATAAAAAGTCTCTTTGTCTTTTTGTCGTCACGTTTTCAGGTCTCAATAACCGGCCCTCAAGTCGAGATAAAAACAGTGAAACTTTTAGAAAGCGGCTAGAAAACCAAAATGTAAAAGTCATTGCTGGACCCAAAAAAAAAAAAGCGTGACAGTAAAGAGCCATTAGAACGCGTGAACCCCTTAAAATGAAGCAGAGAAACACTTGAGACCTTCATAGCCGGAATTATGTGTAAAATTGTATGAATGTTTAATCTGCGCATCATGAAATAGAACTCAAACCTAAAATGTGTGTCAAAGAACACAGAACAAACGGAAGCAAACCGAATTCAAGCGTGTGAGGATAAACTTGACGTTTCACCTGTAGAATTTATTAAACATCCGGTCTCTCCGTCTCCCAGCAGCAGCAAAATGTCCTCAACAACAACGGGAAGAAGCCGGCCTCGTCCTCGCGCAGAGAGAAGGAGAAGGAGGGGGATCAGATGGAGGGGAAGTCGGAGAGCAGCCACGACGGAGGAGAGAGCAAAGAGAACCAGGAGGCTCAGCCCGACCCGCTGGGGGAGCTACCCAAAGACGGGGAGTCCAAGGCGGGACAGGACGCCAAGAACGCCGCCCTGAAGAAGAGGGGAGGCGAGGGTGAGGACTCTTTCTCTCTCATATTGTATGTATCTATCTATCTATCTATCTATCTATCTATCTATCTATCATGTTATTCAGCACATTAAACAGCATCCTTTCTAAAGGAGTAGTGGTTGTAGTAGCTTCAGATCAACATTTGAACGATGCATTTCTTCTTCTGTCCTGTGAAATGATTCATCTTCATATAATCAAATCGTTTTTTAAATGTTGTTAAGAATCCGCTTAACTTGGAGATGAACGCTTTCTCTGTGTTCTGCATCCTTGATTGCTGTGTAGAGGGAGCATGAAGCATATTGATCACATTGGTTGGTGCATGTTCTGCTCTGAAGATGTGTTGCCCTTCATCTGATTCGCTTCTACCTTTTTAATAAACTACATTTAAATAAAAGAAATGACCAGGAAGCGATCTTTATGGAGGCTTATAAGAGACCACACCACTTCATCAGCTCTTCATCAGCTCTTCATCAGCTCCAGAGTGTCTAAACCGGAGAGTTTTGTTCCAAAATTAGATGAAATCATCCACCATAGATCCACATTTTCAGTGTATCAAAATGATGAGGTGCTCTTTGACGGAAACAAGTCCTTTTTAAAAAACATTATTTTGAGTTTTATGTCCGAGTGAGTGTTTGGAAGCTGACTAACCGGTCGATCTTTATTTTAGAGACGCACGTTGATGATTTATTTTGTTTCAAACTGGATTTCCAGCATTTCTTTCCCTTAATTTTTGGAACAAAACTCTTCCCGCTCTGTTTTTCGGTGTGCAATCTTCGCTAGGTAACAAACGTAAGTGGGTTTCTCTGCCGATGGAGGATGCGTCACGGGACGACGGCGGCAAGACGTCCGGCAGGGGTCCGGACACGGAGCCCACCAGCGACGCGCACGACCCGGCGTCGCCCAATCACACACTCCATAATAACAGGGCGCATGATAGCAGCAGGAGTAAGTGGTCTTCTGTTCACGCACGTCAGTCTCTGTTGTGCTTCTTCACTCGCTGGTTTTAGGTGTTTGCTCACCTCGTCTGTCTGTCCAGTGTCTTCATACTAACGCTTATCTACGGTGGCGAATTTGGGCTATTGTAGTTAAAAAAAAGTGGGGTAATATTCAGAGAGAAAAATCCGAATTTTTACGAGATTACAGTCCTAAATTTACAAGAAAAAAACCTCTATTCTCTGAGATTAGTTGGTCTTCAATTTGCTCAAAAAATATCAGAAATTCTGAGATTAAGATCAAATTTACAGGCATTGTGTTCATGAAATAACCCGGGAAAAAAACGTGAAAGAATAAGCGTATATGTATCTTTCAGGACCCTGGAAGATGCCGTCATTACGATAAGAATACAACTTTAGTAGCAACGAGACGACGGTGGCGACGGTTGTCGGATGCAAAGTGAAGATTTTTCTTCTAAATTTACAAGTTAAATCTTAGTTATTTCTCTGAATGTTACCTCCTTCCCCGGCTCCGTAATTCATCTGTTTTTCTACCTGCGAAACATCGTCGTACACCGCAGAGTGAATGCGTAGAAATGAGTTCCCTGTGTTTAACTTTTAATACTTTGTTTGTATCGAGCTCTTAGAATTCTTCTGCTCTTTAGAATTCATCAGGTGTTTATCAGACTTTCTAGTTTGGGATGAACTACGTGAGATATGTGACGGAGCTCTTCATGTTTTCTTGATGTCAGGTTGGAGAAGAGAGCCGCGGGACTTTGCGGACGATACTGCCAGCGTCCGGAGCGACGGCGGGAGCGTTCGCGGAGGAATACGAGGCCGAGGGAAAGGTCGCGGTCGCGGGAGAGGACGTGGACGAGGTAGTTTTTAGTTCTTTTACACCGGATACTCGCACCTATAAAATACTACACTCGTGTTGTGTCTCTACTTAAAACATCTCAGGGTCTAGATGTGGCGCTCGTCTCTTATTCACGAAATGTTTCTCACGCTTCTCCTTCAGGCCGCTACGAACACTCTCAGAGCTTCCGGGACTCTCCGTCGTCTGACGGCTCCGTTCAGGCCAACAACATGGTTTACTACTACGACGACGGCGGCAGCAAAGGCCAGATGTACTCGGTGGACGAAAAGCTTCTTAAAGATTACATCAAACGTCAGATGTGAGTATTCGACAACTACTGTGATTGGCAGCTTTGGGGCCTGGAAGGTTTCTCCACTAGAATAAGAGTTTACCTCACAGAACGTCCAGATCGACTCAACGAGACATTCATATCGTTCATCTTCTACTAAGATGCTTTAATGGCTGCAGGTTGAGAACAAGAGTGAATGAAGAATCAGTGACGCAGTTTATTGTCATTTCCATCTCTTGTGTTTACAATTCAACAAGGTAAATCTTTGCTTGTGCAGTCATCGTATCGATGATAATACTTTTGAGTGTGTTTTTGTACACACTGTGTGTGCATGTATGCATTAAAGGGACCATCACAGGAATCCACCTCTAAGAAAATAGGGCTATAGCCTTAACACTGAAACTATTTCTTCCATTTGAATGTAACTTCAAATATTTAGATTTAGTCGAGCATCAACCAGCTAGTAATAATATATTTAATGGTAATAGAAACCCTCAGATGTGATGGAAAGCTTCTTCAGACACATTTCAACGTGCTCAGACGAGATGAAAGTGGAAACCACCTTTTTAAAAGGTTTTGTTTTATTTTATTTGTAAAATAATAATAGATAACAGAGACGACAGACTTACAACAAACCAGCAGATTGCATCAACCAGAGAGTGACCGTTCAGTGACAGTTCAAGTGCATTCAGTGCTCAAGCAATCCTTAATCTTCTAAAGATCTTACGTTCTTATAAAATAATCTAGTTCATAAAACGTCACCATATTTAATGTTTTCATTATCGCAGAATTAGTTTATATTATTAAAAACTGAGTTGTTGTTTGTAAAACTCTCAATATGATGTTTAAAAGGCAGATATTCATAAGTTGAGACTCAAAACAGGTGAAGGTTGTTCTGAGTGTCCGCATGACCGACGAGCAGTGAAGGCAGCACGTGTGCTCGGTGGAGCTCCTCCGGGTGCGTTGTGTCCTGCAGGGGGCAGCGTTCACTCTGTCTCTGACTGACAGCTCTGGCCTCATTTCAGAGAAGTGGACTCCTAAATATAGCCCGAGTGCTTCGGAGGGGACAGGATGAATTATATGCTGCGCTGAGCGCGGAAATGTAGAAAAAAGAGAAGAAAATACAGTGTTTCAGGGAGGAGGGTGAAGGGAACAAGTGAGGGAGGGAGGGAGGGAGGGACAGACAGACATTCTTGTCTTCTCCTCTCTCGTCTCCCTCAGCGTTATTCAGACTGCTCACTCAGCCGGCGTTACTCCACATGAACCAACGACAGCCCACCGCCTGCAGGCTGGTGTGTGTGTGTGTGTGTGTGTGTGTGTGTGTGTGTGTGTGTGTG
>NW_022284095.1:0-4793 GCF_004355925.1 Anarrhichthys ocellatus
CCCCCCCCCCCGGGTATTTACTTCCTGCAGCATCAACTGTACCAACTGAAGTTTAATGTTTTAATACATATTTCATGATGGCTGCTGCTCGTCTGCTGGAGACTTCTTAACACTCACAATAAAGTGTTTTATTTTGCATTACTTCATATCATCACAGGAGGTTTTTTTCTTCTTCAACCAAGAGTAATTTAATTGATTTGGGAAACACCAAAGTTCATAAAATAATCAATACCAACACACCAGAGCTGCTGAGTGCTAACGATGAGGCGGATCAATATTATTGACTCGTTCCTCCTCTTTATGTCGGTTGATTGTTTCAGTTTGGGACTGTTGGTCAGACAACTATTATACAGAATCAACCGTTCACAAACAATCAGAAGACGATCGTTTCTACATCCAACAGAGCTCAGTCCATTAGTCGAGTCATCAATTAATCGCCTGGCAGGAAAATAATAACTCTGTTTCTTTAAACAACTATTTTTCTCACATTTTACATCAGGAAGATGATGGTTAGCTGCAGCGCTACATCTAACCATGGTTTCAACACTTTAACTGTGTTTTCTGCAGCCAACGACTTCTTTTACCTCACGAAGACGACACGGACATGTTTAACCCGCTCCCTAAAGCTTCTGCCTCTCCGTTGATGGAACTCACTCTTTACAGAACTTTGTTCCTGGCTTGCAGTCAAACACACACACACAGTGTGAAGTGGACCTGGTGGCGTTTGACTGAGAGATTTAACATGTCAGCTCCTCTCAAGTCGTTCCATTGACCTGCTGTATTTGTCTCCAGCTGACGCTTTAAAAGCTGTCGGCCAGGTGGAAGGGCTGTTTGTCTGAGTCCACACACACACGCACACAAACACACACGCACAGGCACGCACGCACACACGCACACAAACACACACGCACAGGCACGCACACACACACGCACACACACACACGCACACACACACACACACACACACACACACACACACGCACGCACACACACACACACACACACACACACACACACACACACACACGCACACACACACAGGCACGCACACAGGAAGTTGCCAGATAAGCCGAAACAAACATGCAGCGTTTTAATGTGAACGCGTCTTTCTGTCTGAGGCATCTTGAATCCACACAGCAAGAAAGTAACACCAGATATGAAGAGAATATTTGTGAATATCTGCACTTTTCTTTTATTATCTTGGCCTTAATGAACATAACTACTTAAAAAAAGAAAGCCCCCCCCCCCTCGCTCAGCGTACCAGACCATGTCTCCATGGCTACTGGGCTCTGGCATTGTGTTTGTGGTGAAGCAGAATTCTTCACGGACGGCCGAGCGACTCCACATGCGGGTCTCAAAGAGCCGACTCGACATCATTATGAAGACCTGCTGTAAAACACCAGGATCACTAACTTTCTATAGCACTCAGTAGTACTAGTACAGTAGTACAATAAATACTATGATAACTATAATACAAGGAGAACATATTCATGAATACATCTTTTCAGTTTCCGTGGTGGGATTCCTTCATGTTTGATTAGAAAAACCTAAACGGTTTGACTTGAGATATTATTTATATTTGTGTTCAGACTGTTTTAAGATTACAAGGCTCCATCTTAATGCGGGGTTCGTGGAGCTTTTCACGAGTAAGCGGCTTCTGCGGTGCCGCTAATCAATGGAATGGAAGAACAAATCGGTGTTGACGTCATCAGGAGGAGAGCTAGTTAGCGTTAGCTGTTAGCAGCCGAGCGGGCAGCGCAGTCCTACGTGGAGCTAACGGCTAACGTTAACGGAGGTCGCATGGAGTTACATTATGATGCGTTCAAGCTGTCTTCGGTAAAAATGACCATTGAGGCAAATACATATTAAAGCGTCATCATGATGTGTTCAAATGTAATCCTGTAAAATGAAGTTCTTTTGGCGAGAAATACCTACTTCCTAACACTAGCTCTAATACTTCCTAACACTAGCTCTAATACTTCCTAACACTAGCTCTAAGCAGCTTATAATAGATAATTTAAATGTAATAAGTTCTAAGTTGTTCCGTCTTATTTTCTCTTTTGTGTATTTACTATTTCTCTTTCATTTAGTAAAAGTATTTTTACTCGATTACTCGATCAGGAGCAAAAGCCTCATTGAGTGTGGAACAGTTCACAGCATGTGGCTCGAGTCAAGTGGAACCACAATGAGCTTGTCTCGCAGGAGGACGGTTCTGGCGTGGCGGTGGAATTCCTCCACGGTCGACCGGTCGACTCACGGTGCCATTTGGCTCCATGTCCACAAGTCCATGTCCACAGCAGCACAAGGCTAACCAGCCAACACACGGGGGCTAATAAAGCTGTCCACTGATCAGCAGCTAATGCCCCAGAACTAATGACCGCTCGACACACTGGTTCTCCCTCCCAGATCAGTGGTGTGACACACACACACACACACACAGGCGATATCTGCGTCTTACAGTCATATGTGCTGTAACTGGACAACAAGAGAAAAGCTTGAAGGAATAACGAACAAAAAGTAAAAACAGGAAAATGTGGGAAGTCAGTGGAGGCTGAAGCTGCAAACTCAAAAGGAAAGAAGTTTTAAACTGAAAGAGAAGAACCCAAAGGCTCTATGGAGGAGTTGAGTTGAGATATAATCCAAAGAAGTTCTCAGCAGTTAAAGCAATGATGCAACGTACCCGTGAACGGATTACTAACCGTACTGGTCAATGGGCCCCTGGGCCACAGCTTCTGTGTGAAGTTAATGAGAACATGTATTGTTCAGTATTCACAAAGAGACGACTACCACAGAGATTCACAACTAGCAAGAAGAGTCTCGACCAAAAAGAGATGCAAAACGACTACATAGAGATACAACAGGACCACAACAAGAACCATACCAACAACCAAAGAGAAACATAATACGAGCAAAAAGAGACGCAAAATCAGACCAAAACACATCTCTTATGATCTGTGTTGATCTTAGTTAGGAGGGGTGGGGCCCTTTATACGTCTGTGCCCAGGGGCCCATTGTGTCAAAGTGAGTCCATGAACACACCCAACAAATAGGAACGTGGACCCACATCCTACAGCACGAGTGTCGATGTTAACATAAAAAAATACACAAAAACTAAACTGTGTTGAATGATATATGTGTAAAGCAGACATTTTGTGACGCTCCCTTTATCCTTAAAGCTTGAGTAATAAACAACATCTGAGCATGTTGGCTGAAAGCAGTTCAACAGGACCATAGTGCTGACATATGTCTGTTCACGCAATAACTAAAGACAGCTTTGTGTAATGATGATTTGTTACGAGAATTATAAATCTGTCTGCAACATTTTGAGAGCCTTTCTCAGAAGTTGGTTGGATGGTTTCAGTGCCGACTGTCTCAGGAGTAGCCTACAGGACCGATGTGGATCCAGGCTGACAAAACTAAAGGAGGAGAAAGAAAGTGTGAACTCTGATGGGCGTAAACTTTTATAAAGTTCGACGCTCCACAGATGTTTCACACTCTTGAACCGTGGAGGTTTCTCTCCGTGTGTAAAACTTAAACTCGGCACATCGGGCCGGACCTTTTTCCTTCTTCCGTTACCGCTGATCGCTCACGATGATGTTAAACGCGGCCGCTTCCTCAGGTGTTTGTGTGACGAGCAGGTGAGTGAAGACAGCAGCTGGAGACTGAAAGCAGAACCAGAGGGAATCACAGCTCATGGCAGGAGCTGCTGTAGATTGCGATCATTGGATGCTCTGGTTACACATTCTCACCGGCCTGTATTTTAACACCACGCTGAAACCATGACAACAGCTAAGAGACTTCACCTCCGGCCCGATTTACACTCGTAGACCGTCCGATGGACGTCATCGCCCAGAGACAGTCTTTAAAAAAAGAAAGTGTTCTCTGTTGCTCCCTCGGACTGAGAATAGCAGCAGCGATGGCCCCGCCCACACCGTTTAAACGCATGGGTGGTGTTTCAGTCACGAAGAGAGCGCCTGACTCACAGCGACAGAACGGTAGCCAACTGTAGGCAGACGTCTCATACGACACTTATTGAAGCCCGGGGGGGGAGAGAGTCTAAAGAGTCTAAAGCTCACCTCCCAATGTGATCAAGTGGGCTTATTCCACAACACGCACACCTGATTCTTTCTTTACCTTCCAGAACAGGAAATAAAATAAAAGCTGTTCCGTGATCTCTGAGCTTGTAGAGAATAGAGACTCATCATGTGGAGGACACACGGGGCGTTTTCATATCAGAGGAACTCGAGCCTGATTTGGATGATATTGATTTCTGAAATAGAAAGTAGCTCAGACGTAGACAGAAGGGGGGGGGTGGGGGGGGTGTTGTACTGCAGTCTGCCTTTTCACGAACATCTTGTTTTGCCAAGATGGAAATGGGATAAAACCAAAGCTGCTGTTGGATAAAAGAAGAAGCGTGTGAACAGAGTGATTGGTATCTTTTCCGTAATCGTTTAATGGCTTACTTAAAATATTATGCGAGTTTCAAACATTCACATTTAGAATCTTTTTTCATGTATTTGTGCACCGTCTACTTCCTGGAGTTGGCGTTTGTTCCCCCTCCGAGTTTTACCTCGGGGGTCGTTTGCTTCACTCGTGCTGGACGCACCAGAGGAGGAGGAGGCGGGGCTTACCTCCACATAGACGCCAACGTTTCACCAACCAAACAATCACTGCTGCTCTGTACGTGTTGTGGAAGTCACAGACCCGTCAGAAAACCTCGTCCCGTCTGGGTTCATAACATCACCTGGAGGTGCTGGGTCCACTGTATCTAGCCACAGCACTATGAACACAAA
>NW_022284096.1:0-2390 GCF_004355925.1 Anarrhichthys ocellatus
GAGTTGCAGTAGTCCAGGCGGGAGATGACCAGAGCCTGGATGAGCACCTGCGCCGTCTCATCAGTGAGGAAGGGGCGAATCCTCCTGATGTTGTAGAGCAGGAATCTGCAGGAGCGTGTAACTGATGCAAAGACCCTGGTCTTGTTACCTGGACCATGGTCTTGTTACCTGGACCCTGGTCTTGTTACCTGGACCGTGGTCTGGCCTCCTGCGGTGGTTCTGTCACACATGTAATGTGTTGTAACTCTGGTATGTTCATGACTTCTCTGTTGCTCTCTGAGGTCTCTCCCTCTCTCTCCCTGTTAAGGGGTTTTTGGGGAGTTCTTCCTGTTCTGATGTGAGGGTCCTGGGACAAACGATCTCGTATGTGTACAGATTGTAAAGAACTCTGGAGAATTTGTGATTTGTGATTTTGGACTAAACACAATAAATGATCTTTGTTTTGATCAGATCTCTCTGATAGAAATGATTGAGAACATAACTCAACAACTTCCTGTTTCCTCAGAACGTGGTCAGTTGTGTGAGTGGCAGCTGAAGGATTAGGGTCAGAAAGAGAAGGGGAGGGGGGGGGGGGGGTGAGTGGCGGGATGTTTAAACTGGAGGAAAGTGTCTCGTCTGAGCCGGTGAGACGTGAAACTGTGAGAAAGTACAAGTTGAAATATTCACATTCAGATTGTTTAATAACTCAGGAAGTGAACGTGTGTCGAGTCATTAGCGTGATTAGCATTGTGTAGCTCGCGTCATGCTAATCACGTAGCGGCACGCGCCACACGCCCCGGCGGCGTGACGCCTGCTGCTGGTACAGTGTTACACTTTTAATCATTAGCCATTAGCGCTAACGATGCAGACAGACGTTAGCTTTCTCTGCTTGTCTGGCGTGGTGCACTTTAAGGCAGAGATTACTAAATGTAAATGAGCGGGGGGGTCCTATAAGAGTATATGGTCCAGACTTCCAGACAGTCTAATTTAAAAACTGTAATCCCGACCCAGCAGTTGTTTACATCACTGAATTAGGTTAATCTATCCCGGCTATTTGCATAAATGTGCATTTATGAATAATTAGTGGGCCACAGAGGGCAGTAGGTGGAGACTGGTGGGGGGTCGGGAGGGACGCGTGGCCAGACTATTGTTGCCTGTTGCTGTTAAACAATAGAAACAGAAAACAATAGACAACAAACCGGCGGAGCAGCAGCGTCTGAATTACTACTATCGCTTACTGAGGCAGCAGGTCACTGATTACATCTTTAATTAGTCTCATTAACACTCACACAGTCACACATCAGCAGTTATTAATAACACGAGTCAGTTATTAATAAAACACTTTGTGGTGAAAACAACATTAAAACATTATCATAGTTATTAATAAAACACCTCTTTATATTTATTAAATATACAGTTTATGATGAAACAACATTAAAATAACTCTTCATATTTATAAAATACACATAAATACAGATATTAACTGAAGTCATAATATGAGAGATGAATCACATAAAACCAGAGTTTAAAGATTAGATTAATTCAGCTGAAGTCTGTGAGATGAAGCTGAAAGCTCTGGAAACAAAGTCAGTAAGAAGGCCTTGAGTTGGACTTTGTGATTTTGAGTAAGAGAAGTGTTAAGTCCTAAATATAGAAGAAAAAGATCCTTTAGGGTCCTTTTATGAGCATAAATAAATATTAGTGTTTTATTGTAAATTCACACTTTAAATCCCAGAGTTTTCTCTGATTCTCATCAATAATCAGGAATCAATAAAAACCTGAAACATGATTATGATTTATTGATGTTCATCAGAACGTCAACGTGTTGTTTCCTGTAGGAGAATTCTGAGGTACTTTATTGTAGTACATTACATTACATTACATACATTACATTACATACATTACATACATTACATTACATACATGACATTACATTACATTACATACATTCAGCAGACGCTTTCATCCAAAGCCACTTACAATAAGTGTATTCAACATATTCAAGAGAACTACTAGTCACCAGAAGTCATAAGTGTATCTCCTCTAAACAAGCATCTAAGAGCATAAACAGAGCAGAAGTACAGAAACAAACTAGTATGAATACAGTAAGTGGTGAGTGGAAGTCTCAGGGTAGTACTTCTTGAAGAGGTGAGTCTTCAGCCTGATGAAAGATGGGCAGCGACTCTGCTGTCCTGATGTCAGTGGGGAGTTCATTCCACCACTGTGGGGCCAGGACAGAAAACAGCCGTGACCGGGTCGATCGGCCGCAGGGACCTCTGAGCGACGGGGCAACCGATCGCCCCGAGGCAGCAGAGCGAAGTGGCCGGGCGGGGGTGTAGGGCTTGACCATGGCCTGGAGATAGGAAGGAGCTGTTCCTTTCACTGCCCTGTAGGCTAGCACCAGAGTCTTA
>NW_022284096.1:2400-4790 GCF_004355925.1 Anarrhichthys ocellatus
GAGTTGCAGTAGTCCAGGCGGGAGATGACCAGAGCCTGGATGAGCACCTGCGCCGTCTCATCAGTGAGGAAGGGGCGAATCCTCCTGATGTTGTAGAGCAGGAATCTGCAGGAGCGTGTAACTGATGCAAAGACCCTGGTCTTGTTACCTGGACCATGGTCTTGTTACCTGGACCCTGGTCTTGTTACCTGGACCGTGGTCTGGCCTCCTGCGGTGGTTCTGTCACACATGTAATGTGTTGTAACTCTGGTATGTTCATGACTTCTCTGTTGCTCTCTGAGGTCTCTCCCTCTCTCTCCCTGTTAAGGGGTTTTTGGGGAGTTCTTCCTGTTCTGATGTGAGGGTCCTGGGACAAACGATCTCGTATGTGTACAGATTGTAAAGAACTCTGGAGAATTTGTGATTTGTGATTTTGGACTAAACACAATAAATGATCTTTGTTTTGATCAGATCTCTCTGATAGAAATGATTGAGAACATAACTCAACAACTTCCTGTTTCCTCAGAACGTGGTCAGTTGTGTGAGTGGCAGCTGAAGGATTAGGGTCAGAAAGAGAAGGGGAGGGGGGGGGGGGGGTGAGTGGCGGGATGTTTAAACTGGAGGAAAGTGTCTCGTCTGAGCCGGTGAGACGTGAAACTGTGAGAAAGTACAAGTTGAAATATTCACATTCAGATTGTTTAATAACTCAGGAAGTGAACGTGTGTCGAGTCATTAGCGTGATTAGCATTGTGTAGCTCGCGTCATGCTAATCACGTAGCGGCACGCGCCACACGCCCCGGCGGCGTGACGCCTGCTGCTGGTACAGTGTTACACTTTTAATCATTAGCCATTAGCGCTAACGATGCAGACAGACGTTAGCTTTCTCTGCTTGTCTGGCGTGGTGCACTTTAAGGCAGAGATTACTAAATGTAAATGAGCGGGGGGGTCCTATAAGAGTATATGGTCCAGACTTCCAGACAGTCTAATTTAAAAACTGTAATCCCGACCCAGCAGTTGTTTACATCACTGAATTAGGTTAATCTATCCCGGCTATTTGCATAAATGTGCATTTATGAATAATTAGTGGGCCACAGAGGGCAGTAGGTGGAGACTGGTGGGGGGTCGGGAGGGACGCGTGGCCAGACTATTGTTGCCTGTTGCTGTTAAACAATAGAAACAGAAAACAATAGACAACAAACCGGCGGAGCAGCAGCGTCTGAATTACTACTATCGCTTACTGAGGCAGCAGGTCACTGATTACATCTTTAATTAGTCTCATTAACACTCACACAGTCACACATCAGCAGTTATTAATAACACGAGTCAGTTATTAATAAAACACTTTGTGGTGAAAACAACATTAAAACATTATCATAGTTATTAATAAAACACCTCTTTATATTTATTAAATATACAGTTTATGATGAAACAACATTAAAATAACTCTTCATATTTATAAAATACACATAAATACAGATATTAACTGAAGTCATAATATGAGAGATGAATCACATAAAACCAGAGTTTAAAGATTAGATTAATTCAGCTGAAGTCTGTGAGATGAAGCTGAAAGCTCTGGAAACAAAGTCAGTAAGAAGGCCTTGAGTTGGACTTTGTGATTTTGAGTAAGAGAAGTGTTAAGTCCTAAATATAGAAGAAAAAGATCCTTTAGGGTCCTTTTATGAGCATAAATAAATATTAGTGTTTTATTGTAAATTCACACTTTAAATCCCAGAGTTTTCTCTGATTCTCATCAATAATCAGGAATCAATAAAAACCTGAAACATGATTATGATTTATTGATGTTCATCAGAACGTCAACGTGTTGTTTCCTGTAGGAGAATTCTGAGGTACTTTATTGTAGTACATTACATTACATTACATACATTACATTACATACATTACATACATTACATTACATACATGACATTACATTACATTACATACATTCAGCAGACGCTTTCATCCAAAGCCACTTACAATAAGTGTATTCAACATATTCAAGAGAACTACTAGTCACCAGAAGTCATAAGTGTATCTCCTCTAAACAAGCATCTAAGAGCATAAACAGAGCAGAAGTACAGAAACAAACTAGTATGAATACAGTAAGTGGTGAGTGGAAGTCTCAGGGTAGTACTTCTTGAAGAGGTGAGTCTTCAGCCTGATGAAAGATGGGCAGCGACTCTGCTGTCCTGATGTCAGTGGGGAGTTCATTCCACCACTGTGGGGCCAGGACAGAAAACAGCCGTGACCGGGTCGATCGGCCGCAGGGACCTCTGAGCGACGGGGCAACCGATCGCCCCGAGGCAGCAGAGCGAAGTGGCCGGGCGGGGGTGTAGGGCTTGACCATGGCCTGGAGATAGGAAGGAGCTGTTCCTTTCACTGCCCTGTAGGCTAGCACCAGAGTCTTA
>NW_022284097.1:0-4789 GCF_004355925.1 Anarrhichthys ocellatus
AAAAAAAACACAACCGCCCAGTTTGTTGGCATGTGGTGTGAATTACTCCTTGAACACCCTGTCTGCCCAGGAGTGAGTGTGTGTGTTTGTCTGTGTGTGTGCGTATGCGTGTGTGTTGGCAGGAGTTGGGGAGGCATGTCTGGCAACAATAAGGGACAATTCCACCCAAATTACCACCCTGATTACCACTATATTAAAGAGCCATTTATGGCTTTCATAAACGCTACAACCAAGCAGAGGTGATGCCTGTCTCCTCTCCTATGGCTGTATTCATGGTTGTGGGTGAATGTGAGAGACAAGAACGAACAAAGCACGTGGTTCTCTCGACATTTAATCTAAATGTGCTTTGTGGATTTAGATCCCGCTTTAGTCAAATAGGCAAAACTGTTATAAGACACTGTGAAGATTATATTTTGAAGTGTAGTTTTATACCATAACTACAGGAACCTTTTTCTAGTATTGGTTGACATCTATATACAGTACATAGAAATATGACTACGTGTTTTTCTAATGTGTCCCACTGTCTCTCAAACTCTCTCACTCTACGCCGATGATTAACTGAACTATATTATTTTGTAAAAGTATGACGTGATGCTATCATCATGATATGATTCCAATGAAAGCCATTATGTGGTGAGATTGAGATATTGCCCAGGCGAAGGGCAGTTCAGACAAAAACGTTTAGTCACTGCTGTGAATCAGTGCGCAAGGAATAGGAAAATGCAGGTAACCATAGCAACAGTGCTTCTATATTACTTTACAATACCAGTGGTGAGACATAAACCGGATACAAACAAACTTTTAAGTGTTTTTTGTTTCCTTCGGTAAGGGTAATAGTACATGAGGGATAATACACTGTGAAGAGTTACAATATAGAAAATAATAGCAAAGGCTAGATGTTCTTGTATCAGGGCATCTTGTCGTGTATCGCTTTTTAAAATTCTATTACATTTAACACATATTTAACATCTGATGATCTGTTATATTTGTCTTATATGTGTTTTGTATTAGAAACTCCACTGTATATTGTTTACAAGTCACTGCCCCATATGGATAGGTTGGTTTTCACTGAATCTACGGTTCTATTTATGGTTACTGATTGGGATGGGAGCACTGTTATTTCACAGATGTTATGGTGTCTGAATTGCACCTTGAACTTTGCACATATGAAGTGAAAAAGAGGACAACAGGTTTGGTGCAGATACACACACACACACACACACAGAGCCAAACGCTCTCATATCTACCTTGTCAAGAAGCACTCCTCTGCTCTGACCCTTCTCTTTCATTTCTCCTCTTCACACTCACTCTTTGCCTTTTTCTCTCTGTGACCTGGGTGAGCTGTAGCATTGTAAAGCACGCCCCCCCCCTTCATCCACACACACC
This sequence comes from Anarrhichthys ocellatus, assembly GCF_004355925.1. Taxonomy (NCBI): domain Eukaryota; kingdom Metazoa; phylum Chordata; class Actinopteri; order Perciformes; family Anarhichadidae; genus Anarrhichthys; species Anarrhichthys ocellatus. The sequence continues at coordinate 1,387 of NW_022284097.1, forward strand.
AGCTCCTCCTAGACTCCCCCAACCTCAACTCCCCGCTCCCCCTGTGGCATTCTTGGGGGCGCACTGCACCTTTAAAGAAAATATGAGAGAGGCCTAAGAGGGAGGCCAACAACAGAGTCTTTGTGCTGCCGCGGAGCACACACACACACACACACACCAAACACGCACACACATATACACACATCAGTGGTGTCAGACAGGTTTTATTAGAGTGAGAGAGGGAGGGAGGAGGAAGGGGAAGGAGGGGTGAGGAGGTCACTGCTCAGCTTGGAGGCCTGAGAGCACAGTGTGAGAGTGTGTGTGTGTGTGTGTGTGTGTGTGCGTGCGTCAGTTCGGTGTGTGAGTTCTTCTGACTTGTCATCGCTCCCCTCTGTAAATCATCGCCTCTGACACAGTCTTTAATAACAGTGCATTTTTTAATTCAGCAGGGTCACACACACACGCACACACACACACACAAGGTAAGGGCTACTTTCTTTCCTTAACAGGATTTCGAAAAATGGCTGACAACTATGTTTCTGAAAGGAGGGAGGGTTGGTGAGGCAGTTAGAGGATCCATTAGAGGAAAAGGATAGAAATTTTATTTTGCTACGTGTGTATGATGATCTTGCAGTGTGTGTGTACATGCATATGTCCATACTCTATGTCAAAGTGTGTGTGTGTGTGGCTCAGGTTGCTAAAGCAAACAGGTCTCTGTGTGTGATGAATCTGGCCTCTAATCCCCCCCAGTGTGTTTGGGTGAGACAGGGAGAGAGAACGCAGGAATAAGCAAAGAAATCTGATACAACCTGCCTCCCCCTTGCCCTTCCTAACTCCCTCCTCCTCCTCCTCCTCCTTCTCCTTCTCTCTCACGGACAGCCCACTGTCTGCCTCGGGGGCTGTTTATCTACGGGGGGAGATGAGGAGGAGAGGGTTGGAGGGGGACCGGTTTGTTTCGTTTCGGCCGTCAACAATGGACCTCAGTCTGTGGTGACGGACTACTCCAACATATGGTACCCACCTGTCTCTCTCTCTCTCGCTCTCTCTCCCTGCCTCCCCCTCCTCCTTTGCTACGTCTCTCTGTTTAGATTTCTTTGCTTATTCCTGCGTTCTCTCTCCCTGTCTCACCCAAACACACTGGGGGGGATTAGAGGCCAGATTCATCACACACAGAGACCTGTTTGCTTTAGCAACCTGAGCCACACACACACACACTTTGACATAGAGTATGGACATATGCATGTACACACACACTGCAAGATCATCATACACACGTAGCAAAATAAAATTTCTATCCTTTTCCTCTAATGGATCCTCTAACTGCCTCACCAACCCTCCCTCCTTTCAGAAACATAGTTGTCAGCCATTTTTCGAAATCCTGTTAAGGAAAGAAAGTAGCCCTTACCTTGTGTGTGTGTGTGTGCGTGTGTGTGTGACCCTGCTGAATTAAAAAATGCACTGTTATTAAAGACTGTGTCAGAGGCGATGATTTACAGAGGGGAGCGATGACAAGTCAGAAGAACTCACACACCGAACTGACGCACGCACACACACACACACACACACACACACTCTCACACTGTGCTCTCAGGCCTCCAAGCTGAGCAGTGACCTCCTCACCCCTCCTTCCCCTTCCTCCTCCCTCCCTCTCTCACTCTAATAAAACCTGTCTGACACCACTGATGTGTGTATATGTGTGTGCGTGTTTGGTGTGTGTGTGTGTGTGTGTGCTCCGCGGCAGCACAAAGACTCTGTTGTTGGCCTCCCTCTTAGGCCTCTCTCATATTTTCTTTAAAGGTGCAGTGCGCCCCCAAGAATGCCACAGGGGGAGCGGGGAGTTGAGGTTGGGGGAGTCTAGGAGGAGCTGGTGTGTGTGGATGAAGGGGGGGGGCGTGCTTTACAATGCTACAGCTCACCCAGGTCACAGAGAGAAAAAGGCAAAGAGTGAGTGTGAAGAGGAGAAATGAAAGAGAAGGGTCAGAGCAGAGGAGTGCTTCTTGACAAGGTAGATATGAGAGCGTTTGGCTCTGTGTGTGTGTGTGTGTGTGTATCTGCACCAAACCTGTTGTCCTCTTTTTCACTTCATATGTGCAAAGTTCAAGGTGCAATTCAGACACCATAACATCTGTGAAATAACAGTGCTCCCATCCCAATCAGTAACCATAAATAGAACCGTAGATTCAGTGAAAACCAACCTATCCATATGGGGCAGTGACTTGTAAACAATATACAGTGGAGTTTCTAATACAAAACACATATAAGACAAATATAACAGATCATCAGATGTTAAATATGTGTTAAATGTAATAGAATTTTAAAAAGCGATACACGACAAGATGCCCTGATACAAGAACATCTAGCCTTTGCTATTATTTTCTATATTGTAACTCTTCACAGTGTATTATCCCTCATGTACTATTACCCTTACCGAAGGAAACAAAAAACACTTAAAAGTTTGTTTGTATCCGGTTTATGTCTCACCACTGGTATTGTAAAGTAATATAGAAGCACTGTTGCTATGGTTACCTGCATTTTCCTATTCCTTGCGCACTGATTCACAGCAGTGACTAAACGTTTTTGTCTGAACTGCCCTTCGCCTGGGCAATATCTCAATCTCACCACATAATGGCTTTCATTGGAATCATATCATGATGATAGCATCACGTCATACTTTTACAAAATAATATAGTTCAGTTAATCATCGGCGTAGAGTGAGAGAGTTTGAGAGACAGTGGGACACATTAGAAAAACACGTAGTCATATTTCTATGTACTGTATATAGATGTCAACCAATAATAGAAAAAGGTTCCTGTAGTTATGGTATAAAACTACACTTCAAAATATAATCTTCACAGTGTCTTATAACAGTTTTGCCTATTTGACTAAAGCGGGATCTAAATCCACAAACACATTTAGATTAAATGTCGAGAGAACCACGTGCTTTGTTCGTTCTTGTCTCTCACATTCACCCACAACCATGAATACAGCCATAGGAGAGGAGACAGGCATCACCTCTGCTTGGTTGTAGCGTTTATGAAAGCCATAAATGGCTCTTTAATATAGTGGTAATCAGGGTGGTAATTTGGGTGGAATTGTCCCTTATTGTTGCCAGACATGCCTCCCCAACTCCTGCCAACACACACGCATACGCACACACACAGACAAACACACACACTCACTCCTGGGCAGACAGGGTGTTCAAGGAGTAATTCACACCACATGCCAACAAACTGGGCGGTTGTGTTTTTTTTGGGTTTCTATGTGTGTGTGTGTGTGTGTCTGTGTGTATGTGTGTGTATGTCTGCCTGCTTTAATGCTGAGGTCAAACCAGTAAATGAGAGGGGGTTCCCAAGATTTTTGTTAAAGTGTTAAAATACGTGTGTGTGTGTGTGTGTGTGTGTGTGTGTGTGTGTGTGTGTGTGTG
>NW_022284098.1:0-3236 GCF_004355925.1 Anarrhichthys ocellatus
TATGTGTGTGTGTGTGTGTGTGTGTTGCAGCTGGCGAGGACCATCGATCAGGTGGAAACCAGTTGGGCTCTGGGAGCAACTTTTCATTACATCGAGTCCCTGAAGACACACTGAAGCTTTTATTGTGAAAAAAACCCTGAACACCCCCCCCCCCAACCTGACATTACGTCTGTACAGTATGACATCACGCGTGACCGTCCAATCAGACGCACTGAAGGACGAGTTGTGTTCGAGTCTTCTGATAAAAGTCAGTTTGTCCTTGTGAACAAAGTGACCTCACAGAAACCAGAAACACTCGGAGGCAGCGGTGGGAACTTACTACTCACATGTACTCAAGTACTGCACACGTTTGAGGTACTTTACTGCGTATTTGTATCTGTTCTTGTACATGAAGTTGTTTTTTAATCAGCTCTACTTTGACAGTGAAAGGCTGTTCACAGTAATCAGTAATAGTACAGTTAGTAGTACACTTTGATGCTGATACTTTAGAATGCATTACTTGTAATGTAGTACTAGTACTCCTCCTTGAGTACTTCCTCCACCGCTGCTCACAGATATAATGATGTACAATAAGCTTTCTGGATTACTTGTTCTTATATTGAATGTTTGAAACTCACCTTTGTGCCAAAAATATGAAGTTCTTTGTTTTTCTGATTTGTATGAATAAATACATTTATGAATTATTAAATGTTATTTAAAACATTTCACGTTTACATTTTACTCGTTAACTACAGTAAAATAACTCCTGTGAGACCAGTAGGACTCCAGTGAGACCAGTAGGCCACCAGAAGGACACCAGAGGGACTCCGGTAGGTCTCTGGTCTCAGGAGGACTAATGTTCCGATGGTTGTCCCTGAAGGACTTCCTGTCTTTAGATGACCCTGAACAGATGTGAATGTTTCTGAGCTGAAGACTCTGATTGGCTTAAAGTCTGCAGTCGAGAACCAATCAGAAGATCAGCAGTCAGATAATTATACTTTGTTTGAATAAGTACTTTTGCGTTTGGTACTTGTGTACTTTTACTTCAGTAAGAGTTGCAGGACTTTAACTTATAAGTATTTGTACACTAGTATTAGTACTTTTACTGATCTGTAACAGAGGGGCGCTGACACCCGTTATACTCAGACAAGTAGTACTTCTGGTACTTCATCAGACCCTAGTGGACCCAGCAGACCCCCATACGACCCATCAGACCCCAGGTGACCCATTAGATCAGTGGTTCTCAGCTGGTCTGGCTGATGGACCCACCATCCCCCCTTCATGACAAGCAGCGACCCAAATATTCAACTTCTCAAAGTTCTTTAATGTAAAGATGGTTCAGTCTGAACATGAGGTGAACCTGTCTAGTCGTAGTGTAGGAGCTCTCTAGTGCAGAGACATTGTTCCTGTCTGTCCCCGTCCCACATGTTCCACGTAAACCAGTAAAGCTGCTTTGTTTACGTCTGTAGATTGGTACATTTGTAATGCAGAAGGACCTCTTGCCTTAATTGGAGCTGTGGTCTATTTGATGTCCTCCGACATGTCTTCAGTTCGTCTCCTCAGTGTCATTAGACAGATAGTCTTCAGTTCGTCCTCTGCTGATTGATCAACACGTCCATGTCTGCAGGTGAGTGAGACACGTGTGTGACGTCCTCAGGTCTTGAAGTCGTCATTGAAGGAACTCAGCAGGTTTATCAGAACGTCGCTGCACAAACCTCAACGTAATAAAATCTGATCTCATGCAGTCGGTGTCGAACTCAGTTAGCATGAAAACAAACGGTGTGTGTTCTTCTGTGTGTGAAGTAGCCGGTGTCTATGAGCATTACGAGGCATTAACGCCAAATACTGTTAGGGAGTGAGAATAACTCCGCTGCATAAAAAACCCTCTTCAAAATAAAAGCATAGGATTGTTTTAGTCAAAGGCCCGCGACCCACTGAAAACCAGTTGAGAATCACTGCATTAGACCCTAGTGGACCCTTACAGAACCCTATTAGACCCTTGTGGACCAGTAAAGTCTACCTTAGGCGTTGTTCCTAGGTCCAGGTCCCTTCTGGTTTCCCACATTCTTCAGGGACCATGAACACACCACCACTGTTCAGACACAAAGCTTTTATTCATGTAAACAAACTCCTGTGAAGTCTCAGCTTCAAACCCAACAACAAAGAACAGGAAGAGGAGGAGTCTCCTGTGAGGAGGCGGAGCCTCAGAGGAAGGCGTCACACCACTCCCTCAGACACTGAGTACAGACTCCAGCCTGACGGGAGTTCGCTCCGCTGGCGTCTTTCAGCCACTCGGTGAACATCTCCGGGTCTTTCTTCAGGAGCAGGAACTGACCCAGAACCACGTAGGCCTGAGAACCACAGGAGAACACGGTAAACACACGGAAGGAAACACGGTAAACACACGGAAGGAAACACGGTAAACTACACAGGAGAACACGGAGAATACACAATTAAACAGTTAAAACATTTTTTAAAAAAGTAATACAAAAATAAATAAAACAGATTAATCAACAATAAAAATAATAGTTGATTAATGAACGCGGCTGATGTAAGAGACGATTTTAAACTTCACGATGGATGAAAATACTTTTGTTTATTTGAGACTTTAGAAACGTACAGACAGATGACGTTAGCTGGTGTCGTGAGATCACAGTTTAATGTGTAATTAATGTGTACCGTGAGGAATTTAAGTTTAAAAGCAACCCTAGTGGTGGATATTATATTAAACCATGAAAGCATAATCATTGAATGTATGAAACTAAAAAGAACAGTCACTGAATGTTTTGAACCATGAAGGAAGGTGAGGGATTCTGAGCGAGGCTTTGCAGGGACGACCATATATGGTAATAGACGAGCCAGCAGAGACACCGGCAACAGGAAGGAAGCAGGAAGCAGGAAGCGATCAAGGAACGGAGGCTGCTGCAGCGGGGACGGCCCGACGCTGGCTGGAGAGGAGCGATCGACCGGGCCAACGGGTCAAAGGCCAGGAGGGGCTTATCGGATGTCAGCCAATCACTGAGCTGATACGGGACATCTCAGAGACATCTTCAGATCCTCTCCGGCCCGGACTGGACCTCAATGTCATGAAATGTTCTGTTATTAATGGCGTGATTCAGTTTGCAACTGTTTTCACTTTTTTAAAGTAATTAAATGCCGGTTCATTGGAACTGAACCTAACGTGTACTTCATGTGTTTAACGTGTACTTCATGTGTACTTGTACCTGGTGGATCACCTGTAGTCTAACGTGTACTTC
>NW_022284098.1:3246-3791 GCF_004355925.1 Anarrhichthys ocellatus
CTAACGTGTACTTCTTGTGTACTTGTACCTGGTGGATCACCTGTAGTTTAACGTGCACTTGTACCTGGTGGATCACCTGTAGTTTAACGTGTACTTGTACCTGGTGGATCACCTGTAGTCGAACGTGTACTTCTTGTGTACTTGTACCTTGTCAAAGCCTTGCTGCCTCAGCTTCTCCCCCAGAATCTCTCCGATACCCGACAGAGCCGCCACACGTTTATCTCCCATCGGCTCGCCGACAAAGTCCCGATGTTTCTGAGTCGTGGTCCACATCTCGCTGAAAAACAGGAACATACAGGATTATAAAGACCAGGACCAGGAGTCACATGATCCAGACCACCCAGTCCTGATTGTGTTTAAGAGAACACCTGTGGAGATACGAGGTTTTACCTACAGCTGTCAGACAAACGTAGTAAAAAGTACGATATGTACCTCTGAGGTGTAGTACAGTATAAAGTACAACATGTACCTCTGAGATGTAGTACAGTATAAAGTACAACATGTACCTCTTAGGTGTAGTACAGTATAAAGTACAACATGTACCT
>NW_022284098.1:3801-4789 GCF_004355925.1 Anarrhichthys ocellatus
TAGTACAGTATAAAGTACTATATGTACCTCTGAGATGTAGTACAGTAAAAAGTACAACATGTACCTCTGAGATGTAGTACAGTAAAAAGTACAACATGTACCTCTGATATGTAGTACAGTATAAAGTACTTCTGAGATGTAGTGGAGAAAAGGGAAGTACTAAAGTAAAGTACCTCAGACGTTTACAGTACTCGAGTAAAAGTACTTAATTACATCTAATCACTGTTTGACATCACCAGCTGATAGATCTGATATCATTAAGCGACTAGTGATGTCTGAGTTATGAATTAATGGGGCTTTTATTTTGTAGTAAAAAGTCTCTTCCTGTTTCTCCTCTGAACTAAAAAGAAAAGTAACAGAAGAAGAATGTGAAGCTGGAGTCTCCCAGTGAAACCAGACTCTGGTGGTCCTGGACTCTGGTGGTCCAGACACAGCCCGGTTCAGAGAGGGTCTTTACCTGCTGAAGGTGGACCAGGTTCACGTGCTGTAGAGGATCCTGCTGGTTCCCTGAGACAGACGAACTCTACAGAGACAAACCGATTCAAGTTTAAACATTTCATCATCAACTGAACTCTGTGATTTGAACTAAACACGTGAACGTCACGTGAGGCTCACCTGAATCCTGGACAACAAACACCTGAACCTCCACGAGGAGCCCCGCTGGAAAACTTTGTTTTCTCTCTGTATTTGGAGGCGTTTTTAATTCGGAAACGCGGAAATGCGAGACGCGTTGACTGACGCTCTAACGTGACGTCATGACGCAGACAGTCAAAGATGGTTTTCTGAACAGAGGAGTCACTCGATGGAGAAAACAAACCCGCCATCATTTCGCTGTTAAACGTGGAGAATGAGATTTGATTGTGTGGTTGATAGTACAGTACACACATATATATATAAATATATATATGTCTATATATATGTATATATATATATATATGTATATATATATGTATATATATATGTATATGTATATATATATGTATATATA
>NW_022284099.1:0-376 GCF_004355925.1 Anarrhichthys ocellatus
CTTTTATGCTCTTAAAATAGGTTTTAGGCTGGGAGAAGGCCAGAAGTGGATTTTGTGAAAGTAAACACAGTTTCAAAGATTTTCTTCAAAAAAGTGAATTCTGTGAAAATAAAGTTTAAAAAATTTTCTTCAAAAAAGTGGATTTTGTAAAAATAGATAGTTTCAAAGATTTTCTTCAAAAAAGTGGATTTTGTGAAAATAGATAGTTTCAAAGATTTTCTTCAAAAATGTGGATTTTGTGAAAGTAAAGATAGTTTAAAAGATTTTCTTCAAAAATGTAAATTTTGTGAGAATATACCGTTTCAAAGATTTTCTTCAAAAAAGTGAAATTTGTGAAAGTAAAGATAGTTTAAAAGATTTTCTTCAAAAAAGTGGA
>NW_022284099.1:386-731 GCF_004355925.1 Anarrhichthys ocellatus
AGTGGATTTTGTGAAAATAGATAGTTTCAAAGATTTTCTTCAAAAATATGGATTTTGTGAAAGTAAAGTTTAAAAGATTTTCTTCAAAAAAGTGGATTTTGTGAAAGTAAAGATAGTTTAAAAGATTTTCTTCAAAAAAGTGAATTTTGTGAGAATATACCGTTTCAAAGATTTTCTTCAAAAAAGTGAATTTTGTGAAAGTAGATAGTTTCAAAGATTTTCTTCAAAAATATGGATTTTGTGAAAGTAAAGTTTCAAAGATTTTCTTCAAAAAAGTGGATTTTGTGAAAGTAAAAAAATGAATATCTGCAGCACTTTACTGGCTAGAGATGCATTTTCACTTTT
>NW_022284099.1:741-4789 GCF_004355925.1 Anarrhichthys ocellatus
ATATCTGCAGCACTTTACTGGCTAGAGATGCATTTTCACTTTTTATGGTCTTAAAAGACGTTTCAGGCAGAGAGGAGGCCAAAAGCTGATTTTGTGAAAGTAAACATAATTTCAAAGATTTTCTTCAAAAAAGTACCTCAGGACAGTTGATTTCACAGTTTGATGGCATTTTCATGAATTTCTGCAGCTTTCAGCACTTTACTGCCTTGAGATGCATTTTCACCTTTTATGCTCTTAAAAGACGTTTCAGGCAGAGAGGAGGCCAAAAGCTGATTTTGGAAAAGTAAACATAGTTTCAAAGATTTTCTTCAAAAAAGTACCTCAGGATAGTTGATTTCACAGTTTGATAGCATTTTCATGAATATCTGCAGCACTTTACTGCCTAGAGATGCATTTTCACTTTTTATGGTCTTAAAAGACGTTTCAGGCAGAGAGGAGGCCAAAAGCTGATTTTGTAAAAGTAAACATAGTTTCAAAGATTTTCTTCAAAAAAGTACCTCAGGATAGTTGATTTCACAGTTTGATGGCATCTTCATGAATATCTGCAGCACTTTACTGGCTAGAGATGCATTTTCACTTCTTATGCTCTTAAAAGATGTTTCAGGCAGAGAGGAGGCCAAAAGTTGATTTTGTAAAAGTAAACATAGTTTCAAAGATTTCGTCTACAAAGTACCTCAGGATAGTTGATTTCACAGTTTGATGGCATTTTCATGAATATCTGCAGCACTTTACTGGCTAGAGATGCATTTTCACTTCTTATGCTCTTAAAAGACGTTTCAGGCAGAGAGTAGGCCAAAAGCTGATTTTATAAAAGTAAACATAGTTTCAAAGATTTTCTTCAAAAAAGTACCTCAGGACAGTTGATTTCACAGTTTGATGGCATTTTCATGAATTTCTGCAGCTTTCAGCACTTTACTGGCTAGAGATGCATTTTCACTTTTTATGCTCTTAAAAGACGTTTCAGGCAGAGAGGAGGCCAAAAGTTGATTTTGTGAAAGTAAACATAGTTTCAAAGATTTTCTTCCAAAAAAGTGAAAATTATATCAAACTGTGAAATCAACTGTCCTGATGCACTTTTTTGAAGAAAATCTTTGAAACTATGTTTACTTTCACAAAATCAACTTTTGGCGTCATCCCAGCATGAAACTTATTTTAAGAGCATAAAAGGCTGAGAATGTACCTTAAACGAGTAAAGGTGTGTAGGCGTGTCAGGTTCTAAAACTGTGAAATCCAGCCACTTTTTTGAAGAAAATCTTTGAGACTTTCAACTGTCACTTGCGTCCATGAATCGAGAAGGACTTCTTACTGGAACTGAAATGATGTACTGGGATTAAACTCTTGTCAACAATGAAAGGTTTTTTTCATAGCTGCAGTAACGTTTTCATGAATAATATTTGATGGCTCGTGCTCTTGTGTGGTGGAATGCGTGGATCCGCTGCAGGCTTGCTGGATTGATTTGTCATGCTTTGTTGTCATATGAATATATATGTGACTGGTTCTCATGACTTTGTGGTTGTCATTGTGTTAATTACGTTGATTTGACTTTGCATTGTCCATTAATGACGTAGCGTCCCGTCATGCAATTCATGTATCTGCACTGTAGCTGTAGGACAGCACAGAAGGCCCAGGTATAAAATGCATGGCCCCCCACTGACACAACCAAATGCAAAAATGGTGCCAAACTAATTAATTCCCCTGAAATCCACCGATCTTACTAAACATTAAGATTGTAGGGGAATTGCCACAGTAAGAAGGTGCCAATAAACTAAGTGCTGTGACCCAGTTAACATGTACTGTACAGGAGGAATTTGAGGTAGACAGCTTAAAAAGTAACTCTAGCTGTCTCTGAACTTTTAAGGTATTAAATCTCTTTTTGAGAGCTTTTGAGTCTTTTGTGCATTTACTTCTGGGTAGATATAATACACACAAATATCACACAAAAAAAGTATTACATCTCCATGAAAACCTTAATGCTAACTGCAAAAACAGTGTACTGTTCACATTACTATACAGTACAGTTCATACTTAACAATTGATATATTTTATGGAAATTGAAAGTTTGGAAGGTTTTTTTTTTTTTACGTACACTTAGGTTAAAGTCTGCCCTTTCCAGCAAACTGATGTCTGAACTGGAATATAAATAAGGTTTTGCTACCAGGCGAGCAAATGTAAATAACACGGGGAAAAAATGATTCAATGCAAACATTGATCTCTTGTTGTTGCTCTGTTGTTGAATGAGGAGGAGGGGAAATGATATAGTTCACCGTAATTAACTACTGCTAATATCAATGTCCGTTCCAACCACATCTACTGGCATAAAAACAGGAAGTCAGTGGTAAAGTAGTAAAGCCTGCATCTTGCTTGACTGCCTCTGTCAATTGTGACATTGACAAGAGGTGCGACTCCGCACCTGGTGCTGAAAAGTTGAGAATATTTTATCTAAGGTGCGCACGGCGTATGAAAGGAATGCAAGGGTTTGGCAGGTGACACGTTTTTAGCGACGCGTACTCGGTGTGAAAATTGGATGTTTAGTAAAACTCACACTGTTGTGAGGAGGAACTCTGCTTTGTCTGTGTGTGTGCCTGTTCTCTCACTGCCACCAGTTCATCAGTTTTAAGTTATCTAAATATTTTAAGTTGAAGTCCGCTCAAACAGACACACATGGATAACGGAACAAAAAAACAAGACCACATCATCTTTAATCTGTAGAGCTAAAATCAGTAAGCCACGCTTGCTCTGGTTACTGATATGCTACATGTATATATGCAGATTTACAGTGCACTGCGGTGCGTATAAACGTGTTCCGCGATTACCCACAGAGTGGATGTTAACACAGTTAGCGCAGATGGGTTCAACAGTATATGGCGTCAGAAAAAGCCACATTCTGACAAATTAACTTCCAGCGTGTAATAGTAATAACACTCAATTCAGAGTTTATGAGTGTTATTTTACAGATCTGTTAAATTTTACTGTTGTAGGACAGAGTTTAACATATGTAATGGGCACTTAGTGGTGGTAATGTTTGCGATTACTTACTTACATTCAACTGTTTTACTGTTGTGTAGCCCTGGGGTTAATACATTCGGTTTTGAAGAAAACAACTTAAAACAATATTAACAGCAAACCATGGGTTAAACCAGAGTTAAAAAGGAAAACCTGAAAGGTTCAACCGCACCCTTCTATCCATGCTCAGAACTCTGGATCCAAAGCAAAAGCAGAAGTGGAGTCAGCACATCAGTCATTTGGTGCATGCATACAACCCAGAAACGAGGCAACTGATTACTCACCTTATCTGCTGATGTTCGGAAGAGAATCCCGCCTACCTGTGGATATATGTTTTGGACTGTTTGAGGAGAGTGAAAAGAGTGTAACGTACCAGCAGTATATTACTAAGCTGAAAACAGATCTCCACAAAGCCTACCAACTCGCCACAGAAGCTGCTGACAAGAATCACAAGAGGAACAAGAGAGCACATGACAAGCTGGTAAAATAACAAGTCTTGGAAGAGGGAGACTGTGTGCTGCTGAGAAACTTTGGTGTCACTGGAAAGCACAAGCTGAAGGATAAGTGGAGGTCAGGGCCCTACATCGTTGTTGGAAAGATGCCAAACCTTCCAGTCTACCAAGTGAAACCAGAAAGGGGAACAGGAGTTGTAAAAACATTGCACCACAATCATCTGTTACCCATTGGCTATTTAGTGAGACTGCCTGCACAGAGTGATGAGCCAGAGCTGCCACTGAGGCCTGTGACAAGGACACAGCAGAGACGAGCTCAAAGCTCAACACAGATTGTGAATGACGAAGATCCTTCATTTTCCTCAGAGTCTGATGGTGAGGATGGGGACCCACCAATACCACTAGCAGTGGAGTGGAGAGATTTTTTGTCACAGCCAGTTTTTAACAAGACTGCAAGGTCAAGTCACGGATGAAGTCCAAGTTGTTTCACCAGTCAGAAACCTGGCAGCAGACAGCATAAATCAGGAGACTTTTACTGTTCCAGATGTTAATCTGCCTCCCACCACTGACGCAGAAGCAGACTGTTCTGCCCC
>NW_022284100.1:0-4789 GCF_004355925.1 Anarrhichthys ocellatus
TTTCTACTTTATTTTGTTGTGATGGGTTGATCTGAAATAAAACTATTGTGTCCTTGTGCAGCTTAACTCGTCCTGCAGCAAATGTAATCATACACGTGTTTTTCAGCTGTGGCGATGCTTCTGCTAAATATTTCAACAATGGATTGTGTTGTCAAAGAAAAACCTTTTGTGAAGAAAATGTTAAAATGTGAATGGAGTCCTGCAAAAATAATGAGGTGATCCAAGTCACAGGATCTATGCAGAAACATCCCCATGGTGCAATGAAGACACACACACATACTCTCCAACGACAGTCTATAGCAGTAATTAACAATAAAAACATTCATGCATAATACAACCTATTAAAGCTGCAACAATTCATAGTTTTACGTTTAGGTAACTTTTACAATCTTTCACTTATCTAAGCTCTCATTTTACTGCAGCAGGGTCTGTCGCCGTGGTAGAGACCTGGTAGAGACCTAGCCGTCGTCTTCCTCCTGAAGTCGACCACCATCTCTCTGGTCTTGGCCACGTTCAGACGCAGGTGATTTCTACCGGCCCACTGCACAAAGTCCTCCACTACTGCCCTGTACTCCTCCTCCCGTCCGTCCCTTATACACCCGACCACTGCACAGTCATCAGAGAACTTCTGCAGATGGCATGACCCCAAGTTGTACTGGAAGTCAGTGGTGTACAAGGTGAACAGGAAGGGGCACAGAGCAATTCCCTGTGGAGCTCCAGTACCACTGACCACCGTATCAGACAGCACACGGCCCAGTCGGACAAACTGTGGTCTGCCCGTGAGGTAGTCAGTGATCCAGGAGACAGTGGATGCGTTAACTCCCACCACCTGCACCTTCCCACTCAGCAGCACTGGTTGGATGGTGTTGAATGCACTGGAGAAATCAAAGAAAGTGATTCTCACAGAGCCACCGGTTCCATCCAGTTGCGACTGAGCTCGTTGCAGCAGGTAGATGATGGCGTCGTCCACTCCCACATGAGGCTGGTATGTAAATTACAAAGGGTCCAGTGAGGATTTCACCTGCGGTCGGAGGTGGGCCAAGACCAGCCTCTCCAGCACCTTTATCACATGAGATGTGAGGGCAATGGGTGGGAAGTCGTTGAGGCCAGATGGAGTCATCTTCTTAGGAACAGGAACCAGGCACGATGTCTTCCACAGCACCGGGACTTCCTCCTGCTTCAGGCTCAGGTTGAAGAGGTGTTGCAGGACATTAAACAGCTGGGTGGCTTCAGGACCCTGGGGCTGATGCCGTCAGGTCCTGCAGTCTTGCATTGGTGGAGTCTCTCCAGCTGTCTCCTAACCTGGCCAGTCGTCACAGAGAGAGGGGGGAGGGGGGTCATGGTGTCAGTGGTGCCCTTTGATGTTGAGGGCTCTGTGTCCATGCAGCTCACCTGGGGGGACAGAGAGGGGAGGCAGCAGAGATGTTTGTGAGGTGTGGTGTGTGAAGGACACAGATGAGGGCTGTGAACTAAACCTATTGAAGAAACAGTTTAGCTCACTGGCCCTCTCCAGGGAGCCCCCTGGTTGTCTCCCTCCAACCTTGAAGCCAGTTATCTGCTTCATCCTGGTTCACACCTCCCTCAAATTGTTACCACAGACTTCACTGCTTTTTTATGCTGATTACTGGGAGTCAGGCAGTTAGTGAACAGTAGCACTACGATGGAGAAATCCTTCATTACCCACACATGCTGTATCTGAGTCCTTGATTTGGGTTTGTGGTTTGGTGGAAAATGTAGTCAACTAAAAGCAGTGATTGTGACTTATTTTTTTTGTGATACATTGCAATCGTGACCCATCAACTTTATTTTTTGTATTCTTTCTTTTATTTGTTAAAAAAGGTATTGTGACATTCACAATATCCAGATAATAAAAAGTAACTAAACTTCGAATCCATCAACAGCACTAGCTGTTAATGGGTTCAGGTCCAAGTTTTGACATTTTAGTGCAAAATATTTGAATCCTACAAATATCTACACACAGAATGTATAAGAAATGGACGTAGTCACTGTGGAGTCACTCGTCGGTTTGTGGACCGCCGTTTCGAGACCTCGAGTTCAGCATTGAATGATCACGATGTCTTATTGTACTTATCTCCATTATCTCATGCCACAAAATTTTTTTTTTCTGTAACCAGTGTAGCATTAAAGCACGGGGGTGTTAGCAAGCTAGCTAACTAGCCTGCTGTCCGCTAGTTAGCTAGCTAGCTTGTCAATAACAGAAAATGAGCCAAACAAAGTTGTCACTCATCTGACAGTTTAGTTAATACAGAAGTTAGCCCGCAACAAAAGACGCAACGGTGACATAAAAATGGCCACTGCTCTGACCATCCTGTTGAGTTGAATGGGAAAGTCTGTTCCACCCCTATTCTATTTCTACGGAGCGAGCATGTGAGATACTAAGAACCTGAAATCAAAACAGCTAAATGGAATTGAGTCCTTCATTTAATTATTTACACCTGTGCTTTTTTCCGACTGTGACGTGTCAAAATGTCTTCCCTGAAATAAGGCCTATTCCCCAAACCAAAACCATTGCCATCCTTCCATCCACCAGATGCCCCTCGGAGTTTCTCTCCTCTCCCACGTCACCTGACCGACCCGCCTATCAACACACCTGTTCCCACCTCCCCAATCTGCGCTGCAGTTGCCTGGCCTTCCCCACCTGCATCTCATTCCCTCATCAGCCTCTCGCCACATAAACCGGCCCAGTTGCATTCGTTCTCTCTTCCAGATCGTCAAAGTAAGGCCTCATGACTTTTCTAGGCTCCGTCGGTTTGTTATCTGCATTCTTTAACATGTTACCTGCCTGTTTTTGAAACTTGCTTGGTGTTTTTGCCTGTTTGTACTGACTTCCTGGCCCACCTCACGCTTCTTTGAGCTTTTGTATCTTTCTTTTCTTTCTTTTTTTTTGCCATTATAAACGCTGAACTGCTCAGTTATCTACATTTGGATCCTCACTGTCACCAGCTGGACCATGGCCCAGAAATAAGGTGAGATCATGTCGATGACGCTAAGAAAACCAGCCACTCAGCCCAGTTGGATCACATTTCTGATGTCAGCTGTCGAGGCTTCTGACATTACAGCAACGAGAATGAAACAAAGTGTTATTGGCACACTTAAAACCACCATCCATGACCTCCTAACCAGAAAATGTTTTCTTACAAGACAAAGTAGGAGCTGATTTCTGGCAGTTGATAGAAGCTTTTATTTGGGTTTAGGACTGGAGGAGAATATCACGCGTCACTTCTAGACTCATCTTTAGATTTATCTTAAGAGAAATATTTCTGCTACAACTTGGAAAAACCAAAAACCAAGTCCCAAAGATAATATTCCTGGAGATGCTCCTTTGTTGGGATACAAACTACTTCTTTAGCCCAAAAGTTATGACAAGAGAACTCGGTGCTTAGTGGAGCATAGAGTACTTGTTTTACTGGATCACTTGGTGTAAAGCAAACTGTACTTTTAAAGAACTGAGCAACATTGTGATGGGCTATTGTTATTAAAACACATTACATTTAGTACATTTCATCTGTATTCAGGAACTACTTTGAAACTGTACCTAATAAACGTCCATACTCTAACATACTGAGAAATGAATGGTAGAGAATTACATGACACAACTACAAAATAATGTAGTAATAACTGTTATTCATCTTCTTCTGTCTCTGTGTGTTCATGTCTCTCTGCAGCTGTTGTTTGACTCCTGTCTGATTGTTGGCCCGACATAGTACCAGGTAAACAGAATGGAGCTGGACCGGGTGTTGTGTCGAATAATGTTTCCCGTTGATAGTTTTCCCCGAAATCAACTTGAACCAACACAGGACGGAAACACGCATCGACGGGGGAGCAGACTTCGAGATAACACCTCTGGCAACAGCTACATATAACGGCTACATTAAATATATATCATGTGGGAACTACCTGGTTTTTGACACTGTTGCTATTAGTTTTTTGCTTTTTTTTTTTTTTTTTTTATTAAAATTTTATTTTATAGCCAAGCGGGACTGTGCTGCAACAGCTAACGTTAGCTCTCCTCTTGCCAATTTCAACTGATTTGTTGTTTATAATGTAGCGTTTAAGGGATCGGCGAACAGAAAGCATTAAGGCCAATCTCCCGAGTGCGTATTTGACTGAATATCAGCCCCGAATAAAGATCACATTTATTTACCTGCCCAATCGCACGAGGAACTCCACTTGCCCCAACAGAGTTAACTGGCCCAGGGCAAGTGTTGGTGTCGAGCCTTGGGTAAGCTATAGATGCACCTGTTGGATTTGCCTACTATTCAGTAAAGCTTGAGAATTCGTGCCATAACAGGGAAGCTTGTGTAAAGGGATCATTCTGTGTGTTTTTCAGTGCGTTAATGAAGTTCCAGACCTGTCGGGCAGTAAGAACATCGGCATACCCACAAGCTTTAGTTCAAAAACTATATTTTTCGGTACACCAGAGAGCATTTGAATGATCGAGTGACTGTTTTCAGTTATTTAGACTATTATTATGTGCATTGAAAGGATATCTAAGAAATGGTCAGCTGTACCTCATTTTCACTCGAGGCTCATGTTGTAGATGAAATGATAATTAAGGTGCAGTATCAAAGCCACAAGAAATGCATCCAATTACATGATGCTGATTTTGAGGAATTCATTTTTGAAGGCAAATTTCCCAATTGGTATTTGACTGAAGATGTAATTTGAACTGGCAATTATATTTTCTCATCCTGCATCATCAGGACCCACGTGGGGGAATCAGATTCCGGTGACTGACTCACGCAGCACTTTAATGCTTCTGATGTGT
>NW_022284101.1:0-4789 GCF_004355925.1 Anarrhichthys ocellatus
AAAAAAAACACAACCGCCCAGTTTGTTGGCATGTGGTGTGAATTACTCCTTGAACACCCTGTCTGCCCAGGAGTGAGTGTGTGTGTTTGTCTGTGTGTGTGCGTATGCGTGTGTGTTGGCAGGAGTTGGGGAGGCATGTCTGGCAACAATAAGGGACAATTCCACCCAAATTACCACCCTGATTACCACTATATTAAAGAGCCATTTATGGCTTTCATAAACGCTACAACCAAGCAGAGGTGATGCCTGTCTCCTCTCCTATGGCTGTATTCATGGTTGTGGGTGAATGTGAGAGACAAGAACGAACAAAGCACGTGGTTCTCTCGACATTTAATCTAAATGTGCTTTGTGGATTTAGATCCCGCTTTAGTCAAATAGGCAAAACTGTTATAAGACACTGTGAAGATTATATTTTGAAGTGTAGTTTTATACCATAACTACAGGAACCTTTTTCTAGTATTGGTTGACATCTATATACAGTACATAGAAATATGACTACGTGTTTTTCTAATGTGTCCCACTGTCTCTCAAACTCTCTCACTCTACGCCGATGATTAACTGAACTATATTATTTTGTAAAAGTATGACGTGATGCTATCATCATGATATGATTCCAATGAAAGCCATTATGTGGTGAGATTGAGATATTGCCCAGGCGAAGGGCAGTTCAGACAAAAACGTTTAGTCACTGCTGTGAATCAGTGCGCAAGGAATAGGAAAATGCAGGTAACCATAGCAACAGTGCTTCTATATTACTTTACAATACCAGTGGTGAGACATAAACCGGATACAAACAAACTTTTAAGTGTTTTTTGTTTCCTTCGGTAAGGGTAATAGTACATGAGGGATAATACACTGTGAAGAGTTACAATATAGAAAATAATAGCAAAGGCTAGATGTTCTTGTATCAGGGCATCTTGTCGTGTATCGCTTTTTAAAATTCTATTACATTTAACACATATTTAACATCTGATGATCTGTTATATTTGTCTTATATGTGTTTTGTATTAGAAACTCCACTGTATATTGTTTACAAGTCACTGCCCCATATGGATAGGTTGGTTTTCACTGAATCTACGGTTCTATTTATGGTTACTGATTGGGATGGGAGCACTGTTATTTCACAGATGTTATGGTGTCTGAATTGCACCTTGAACTTTGCACATATGAAGTGAAAAAGAGGACAACAGGTTTGGTGCAGATACACACACACACACACACACAGAGCCAAACGCTCTCATATCTACCTTGTCAAGAAGCACTCCTCTGCTCTGACCCTTCTCTTTCATTTCTCCTCTTCACACTCACTCTTTGCCTTTTTCTCTCTGTGACCTGGGTGAGCTGTAGCATTGTAAAGCACGCCCCCCCCCTTCATCCACACACACCAGCTCCTCCTAGACTCCCCCAACCTCAACTCCCCGCTCCCCCTGTGGCATTCTTGGGGGCGCACTGCACCTTTAAAGAAAATATGAGAGAGGCCTAAGAGGGAGGCCAACAACAGAGTCTTTGTGCTGCCGCGGAGCACACACACACACACACACACCAAACACGCACACACATATACACACATCAGTGGTGTCAGACAGGTTTTATTAGAGTGAGAGAGGGAGGGAGGAGGAAGGGGAAGGAGGGGTGAGGAGGTCACTGCTCAGCTTGGAGGCCTGAGAGCACAGTGTGAGAGTGTGTGTGTGTGTGTGTGTGTGTGTGCGTGCGTCAGTTCGGTGTGTGAGTTCTTCTGACTTGTCATCGCTCCCCTCTGTAAATCATCGCCTCTGACACAGTCTTTAATAACAGTGCATTTTTTAATTCAGCAGGGTCACACACACACGCACACACACACACACAAGGTAAGGGCTACTTTCTTTCCTTAACAGGATTTCGAAAAATGGCTGACAACTATGTTTCTGAAAGGAGGGAGGGTTGGTGAGGCAGTTAGAGGATCCATTAGAGGAAAAGGATAGAAATTTTATTTTGCTACGTGTGTATGATGATCTTGCAGTGTGTGTGTACATGCATATGTCCATACTCTATGTCAAAGTGTGTGTGTGTGTGGCTCAGGTTGCTAAAGCAAACAGGTCTCTGTGTGTGATGAATCTGGCCTCTAATCCCCCCCAGTGTGTTTGGGTGAGACAGGGAGAGAGAACGCAGGAATAAGCAAAGAAATCTGATACAACCTGCCTCCCCCTTGCCCTTCCTAACTCCCTCCTCCTCCTCCTCCTCCTTCTCCTTCTCTCTCACGGACAGCCCACTGTCTGCCTCGGGGGCTGTTTATCTACGGGGGGAGATGAGGAGGAGAGGGTTGGAGGGGGACCGGTTTGTTTCGTTTCGGCCGTCAACAATGGACCTCAGTCTGTGGTGACGGACTACTCCAACATATGGTACCCACCTGTCTCTCTCTCTCTCGCTCTCTCTCCCTGCCTCCCCCTCCTCCTTTGCTACGTCTCTCTGTTTAGATTTCTTTGCTTATTCCTGCGTTCTCTCTCCCTGTCTCACCCAAACACACTGGGGGGGATTAGAGGCCAGATTCATCACACACAGAGACCTGTTTGCTTTAGCAACCTGAGCCACACACACACACACTTTGACATAGAGTATGGACATATGCATGTACACACACACTGCAAGATCATCATACACACGTAGCAAAATAAAATTTCTATCCTTTTCCTCTAATGGATCCTCTAACTGCCTCACCAACCCTCCCTCCTTTCAGAAACATAGTTGTCAGCCATTTTTCGAAATCCTGTTAAGGAAAGAAAGTAGCCCTTACCTTGTGTGTGTGTGTGTGCGTGTGTGTGTGACCCTGCTGAATTAAAAAATGCACTGTTATTAAAGACTGTGTCAGAGGCGATGATTTACAGAGGGGAGCGATGACAAGTCAGAAGAACTCACACACCGAACTGACGCACGCACACACACACACACACACACACACACTCTCACACTGTGCTCTCAGGCCTCCAAGCTGAGCAGTGACCTCCTCACCCCTCCTTCCCCTTCCTCCTCCCTCCCTCTCTCACTCTAATAAAACCTGTCTGACACCACTGATGTGTGTATATGTGTGTGCGTGTTTGGTGTGTGTGTGTGTGTGTGTGCTCCGCGGCAGCACAAAGACTCTGTTGTTGGCCTCCCTCTTAGGCCTCTCTCATATTTTCTTTAAAGGTGCAGTGCGCCCCCAAGAATGCCACAGGGGGAGCGGGGAGTTGAGGTTGGGGGAGTCTAGGAGGAGCTGGTGTGTGTGGATGAAGGGGGGGGGCGTGCTTTACAATGCTACAGCTCACCCAGGTCACAGAGAGAAAAAGGCAAAGAGTGAGTGTGAAGAGGAGAAATGAAAGAGAAGGGTCAGAGCAGAGGAGTGCTTCTTGACAAGGTAGATATGAGAGCGTTTGGCTCTGTGTGTGTGTGTGTGTGTGTATCTGCACCAAACCTGTTGTCCTCTTTTTCACTTCATATGTGCAAAGTTCAAGGTGCAATTCAGACACCATAACATCTGTGAAATAACAGTGCTCCCATCCCAATCAGTAACCATAAATAGAACCGTAGATTCAGTGAAAACCAACCTATCCATATGGGGCAGTGACTTGTAAACAATATACAGTGGAGTTTCTAATACAAAACACATATAAGACAAATATAACAGATCATCAGATGTTAAATATGTGTTAAATGTAATAGAATTTTAAAAAGCGATACACGACAAGATGCCCTGATACAAGAACATCTAGCCTTTGCTATTATTTTCTATATTGTAACTCTTCACAGTGTATTATCCCTCATGTACTATTACCCTTACCGAAGGAAACAAAAAACACTTAAAAGTTTGTTTGTATCCGGTTTATGTCTCACCACTGGTATTGTAAAGTAATATAGAAGCACTGTTGCTATGGTTACCTGCATTTTCCTATTCCTTGCGCACTGATTCACAGCAGTGACTAAACGTTTTTGTCTGAACTGCCCTTCGCCTGGGCAATATCTCAATCTCACCACATAATGGCTTTCATTGGAATCATATCATGATGATAGCATCACGTCATACTTTTACAAAATAATATAGTTCAGTTAATCATCGGCGTAGAGTGAGAGAGTTTGAGAGACAGTGGGACACATTAGAAAAACACGTAGTCATATTTCTATGTACTGTATATAGATGTCAACCAATAATAGAAAAAGGTTCCTGTAGTTATGGTATAAAACTACACTTCAAAATATAATCTTCACAGTGTCTTATAACAGTTTTGCCTATTTGACTAAAGCGGGATCTAAATCCACAAACACATTTAGATTAAATGTCGAGAGAACCACGTGCTTTGTTCGTTCTTGTCTCTCACATTCACCCACAACCATGAATACAGCCATAGGAGAGGAGACAGGCATCACCTCTGCTTGGTTGTAGCGTTTATGAAAGCCATAAATGGCTCTTTAATATAGTGGTAATCAGGGTGGTAATTTGGGTGGAATTGTCCCTTATTGTTGCCAGACATGCCTCCCCAACTCCTGCCAACACACACGCATACGCACACACACAGACAAACACACACACTCACTCCTGGGCAGACAGGGTGTTCAAGGAGTAATTCACACCACATGCCAACAAACTGGGCGGTTGTGTTTTTTTTGGGTTTCTATGTGTGTGTGTGTGTGTGTCTGTGTGTATGTGTGTGTATGTCTGCCTGCTTTAATGCTGAGGTCAAACCAGTAAATGAGAGGGGGTTCCCAAGATTTTTGTTAAAGTGTTAAAATACGTGTGTGTGTGTGTGTGTGTGTGTGTGTGTGTGTGTGTGTGTGTGTG
>NW_022284102.1:0-3207 GCF_004355925.1 Anarrhichthys ocellatus
ACCACACCTCTACAGCTCACTGGTTAACAGGTTTTACCTCATTTTATTTGCTTCAGGAACATTTTCACCTTCATGGAGCTTTACAGTTTACTGCTACTGTGATCAAAGATCAAAATCATTTTATTCTTACAAACATGATTAAATATTAATTAATACTTTACTTTGAAAACCATCAAGTTAAAACATTAAACTTGTGCTGTGAAACTTCAAAATTCTCCAATATCATGTTTCCACGTCACATAACCTGATCAGCAGAGGTCTGATTGACTGATGATCACTGGTAGCATCGTATGTTAGAGTTTAAAGTGTTTCTATCAAACACACATCATCAATTCTTTGAAGTCTTGTTGCTTAAAATGACCGACTGGAAATATCAAAGAGGGAAGTTCATGATGATGGTTTTCAAAGTAAAATGTATCAGCGCTTTAAATTGAGAGTGGTTAAAATTTCGCAATAAAGTATTTAGTGGTTTCTAATAATCAAATCTTTCTTTGCTTCCATATGTTTCAACATAATACTTGTGTACTTTTACTTAAGCAACATTTCAGTGCAGAACGTTTAATTGTAACACTTTTACATTGTTGTGTATTTACTTAAGTAAAAGATCAGGAGGAGGAGGAGGAGGAGGAATGCATTGTCACACACCGAGAATGGAAGCGAGACAATAATAAGTGTGCTCGCACGCTTCAAATGCCATTTTTTTTCTCACCGACAAAACTCAGTGAACAGATCGACACAAGTTCAACGGTCGGATATCCAGCGGTTTTTAGCGTCGCACTGAAGCGGCTCCCATATTCACATGGAAATGCTAAGCCGCTTATTACCATACGGATGCACTTACAGGCAATAAAGCGCAAGGGAAACTGGGACACACGCTTCCCAGTTGTCGGCTCTGAATTGTGTGTGTGTGTGTGTGTGTGTGTGTGTGTGTGTGTGTGTGTGTGTGAGGAAAGCCTGTCTTTGTGCTCCGAGCAGCAGCTGGAGGGGTCGCATGGTTCTCCTGGCGTAGATGATAATATAATAAAGTCAGGTATACGACATAATATCCAAGTTCTCTTCAAACGTTTGACTAGATAATGAACTAACTGCTGTCACAGGTGACGGGTGACGGGTGAGACATCCCCCCAACAGGTAACACTGAGCAGCTACATGACAGGATGTAATGTACATGACGTAGTTAGAGACACGTCCAGAACACCATCTCCCGTCTCCAGATCGAGTACATGCATTCCTGAGAGGGGGGGGGGTTAGGGGGCTCAATGAGGAGCTGGGAACAGCCTGACCCCTGATCCTGGATCCAGAGACATGGCGGGAAAACTTGACTTTAGGTCAGGGTTCCGTTCTTTAGTTAGACGAGCTAGTGTTTTACTTTGACAGATGGACGGACGGAGGGACAGAGAGACTGAGAGACAGACAGTCAGACGGAGGGTCTTAAGGACAGAGGGACAGAGACAGACAGACAGACCGAAGGACATTACGTTCCAGTCATTTAGCAGACGCTTTTATCCAAAGCGACTTACATTAAGGACAGACAGACGGACAGACAGGCAGACAGACAGAAGGACAGACAGACGTTAAAAGCAGCCGATTACTAACAAGTTCAACACATCAAGTTAAAAGGTGAAGACATGTTGTAAAGTGTCCACCACTTGTTTAATATCATTTAAAATAATCTGTCACAAGTGAAAGTCCTGCAATCAAATCTTTTGGTACTTAAAGTACCAAAAGTAAAAGCTCTCATGCAGAATGGCCCAAGTCAGAATAATAATATAATATACATTATTAGTTAATTAAATATAGTGAAAGTGCAATATTACCACATGAGCAACAGTGGAGTAGTAAGTAGCAGAGTAGCAGAAACTTACGTGTACAAGTACCTCGATATTGTACCTGTGTACTTGAGAAAATGTACTACATTCCGTCACTGTCTCACATTAAGACATTTATTCACATTATCTCCGCTGTGTTTTCTTTGCTGTAATAAAACTCTCATTATCATGTCATTGTCACACCTGCACACTTGGAGGTGTGCTGGGGGTCCATGTCTCAAGCCCCCCCCCCCCCCCCCCCGGTAGCCGTCCAGATGGCCCATTGAGGCCGGAGCATAATGAGGGTCTGAGGGATCAGTGGCGTCCGCTGCAGGGTGAATGGAGGGCTGGAGTGTGGGAACGAGGAGCCGCTCGCTGCTCTCACACATTCCTCAGTGCAGAGTGCTGTCTGGCGTGTGCACGTGTGTACGTGTGTGTGTGTGTGTGTGTGTGTGTGAGGCGGGGGGGGCCATCTCTGACTGAAGGGGGGGAGGTGGAATGTGTTTATGTGTTTTTCATCTGCATATTGTGTGATGACTCACTTGTAAGAAATGCATCCTGAGGACCAGAGAGGAGAAAAGATTCCACCATCTGCCTCCTTCTGCACCTCCGCGGTCATCGACACACGTCAACCATCTCACATCCTCACGTCACCACGTGGATGTAAACACAAAGAGATGCAGCGTCCCGGTTAAAAAGTACAAGTAAAAGGAGGTAATTCTTCAACATCCTACTTAAGTAAAAGTACACGTTTTCTCAGCTTCAAAGTATATTCTCATTGTCATGCTGCTTTCTTCCAATTTTCCAGATTTTCAGGTACTAGTACTTCACTTTAGTATTTTCATTTCCCGCTGCTTTATTTTCCTAAAAAGTCAAAAAGAGTAATTTATGAAATCAAACTTAAACCTGCAGGATATTTCATATTTGCATGTTGTAGCTGTTTAATCAGAAAGTTAGTCTGAAAAAAACTACTTTTAGGTATCAAATACAACAAATAAGAGTATTAATCAAGCTCCACACTGGTCAATGAGAGTACTAATATCTAATACTCTCCATTCCAACATCTCATGCTGAAAAAGTTCTTTACTCCTCGTGTCAGTTTGTCCAGCATCCAATTTGAATCAACATTTAAAGTTGAATAAAGACATTAAACGCAAGACTTATACTGTATTTTTGTAGTTGTCACTGTAGATGGTGTGAGTACGTTTTGCACCACATGTTTGGTTTATGTTGAGGGGCTGCAGGAGGAGGAGGAGAAAGAGGAGGAGGTGCAGTCATCAGTAGGTGGGTATAAACACGCTGAAACTCTCATGAGGTCTGGTGGATGTGAACGATTGGCGGTAACACAGGGAGACGCCCCCCCCCCCCCCCCCCCCCCCACCCCCCCCCCCCCCCCCCC